>NW_019266529.1:0-7238 GCF_002742605.1 Olea europaea var. sylvestris | reverse complement strand
GATATGTAGCGACCGTTTTAGATTGAACTCACCGCTTCGTTGTGATGTATGAGTAATTTCGGCCATTTTTCAAAAGAGTGAGCGCTTTTATATATGGAAGGCTTGGATAATCGACGAACGAAGAATTGAGTCTAAATTTTGCACACGGTGTCCGTTTTGGGCCCATAAGTTCTTTTTGGAAATGTAGCGACCGTTTTGGATTGAACTCACCGCTTCGTCGTGATGTATGTGGCATTTCGGCCATTTTTCGAAAGAATTAGCACTTTTATATTTGGAAGGCTTGGATAGTCGACGTACGAAGAATTGAGCGTAACTTTTGCACACGGTGTCCGTTTTGGGCCCATAAGTACTTTTTGGAAATGTAGCGACCCTTTCGGATTGAACTCACAACTTCGTCGTGACCTATGAGGGATTTCGGCCATTTTTCGAAAGAATTAGCACTTTTATATCTGGAAGGCTTGGATATTCGACGTACGAAGAATTGAGCATAACTTTTGCACACGGTGTCCTTTTTGGGCCCATAAGTAATTCTTGGAAATGTAGCGACCCTTTCAGATTGAACTCACAAGTTCATCGTGACCTATGAGGGATTTCGGCCATTTTTCGAAAGAATTAGCACTTTTATATTTGGAAGGCTTGGATAGTCGACGTACGAAGAATTGAGCGTAACTTTTGCACACGGTGTCCGTTTTGGGCCCATAAGTACTTTTTGGAAATGTAGCGACCGTTTTGGATTGGACTCACCGCTTCGTCATGACGTATGAGGGATTTCAGCCATTTTTTGAAGGAGTGAGCAATTTTATGTTTTGAAGGCTTAGATAGTCGGCGTACGAAGAATTGAGCATAACTTTTGAATAAGGTGTCCATTTTGGGCCCATAAGTACTTTTTGAAAATGTAGCGACCGTTTTGGATTGAACTCACCGCTTCGTTGTGATGTATGAGTAATTTCGGCCATTTTTCAAACGAGTGAGCACTTTTATATATGGAAGGCTTGGATAGTCGACGAACGACGAATTGAGTCTAACTTTTGCACACGGTGTCCGTTTTGGGTCCATAAGTACTTTTTGGAAATGTAGCGACCGTTTTGGATTGAACTCACCGCTTCATCGTGACCTATGAGGGGTTTCGCCCATTTTTCAAAAGAATGAGCACGTGCATATTTGGAACGCTTGGATTGTCGGCGTTCGAAGAATTGAGCGTAACTTCTGCATACGGCGCCCGTTTTGGGCACATAAGTACTTTTCGGAAATGTAGCGACCGTTTTGGATAGAACTCACCGCTTCATCGTGACCTATGAGGGGTTTCGCCCATTTTTCAAAAGAATGAGCACGTGCATATTTGGAACGCTTGGATTGTCGGCGTTCGAAGAATTGAGCGTAACTTCTGCATACGGCGCCCGTTTTGGGCACATAAGTACTTTTCGGAAATGTAGCGACCGTTTTGGATAGAACTCACCGCTTCATCGTGACCTATGAGGGGTTTCGCCCATTTTTCAAAAGAATGAGCACGTGCATATTTGGAACGCTTGGATTGTCGGCGTTCGAAGAATTGAGCGTAACTTCTGCATACGGCGCCCGTTTTGGGCACATAAGTACTTTTCGGAAATGTAGCGACCGTTTTGGATAGAACTCACCGCTTCATCGTGACCTATGAGGGGTTTCGCCCATTTTTCAAAAGAATGAGCACGTGCATATTTGGAACGCTTGGATTGTCGGCGTTCGAAGAATTGAGCGTAACTTCTGCATACGGCGCCCGTTTTGGGCACATAAGTACTTTTCGGAAATGTAGCGACCGTTTTGGATAGAACTCACCGCTTCATCGTGACCTATGAGGGGTTTCGCCCATTTTTCAAAAGAATGAGCACGTGCATATTTGGAACGCTTGGATTGTCGGCGTTCGAAGAATTGAGCGTAACTTCTGCATACGGCGCCCGTTTTGGGCACATAAGTACTTTTCGGAAATGTAGCGACCGTTTTGGATAGAACTCACCGCTTCATCGTGACCTATGAGGGGTTTCGCCCATTTTTCAAAAGAATGAGCACGTGCATATTTGGAACGCTTGGATTGTCGGCGTTCGAAGAATTGAGCGTAACTTCTGCATACGGCGCCCGTTTTGGGCACATAAGTACTTTTCGGAAATGTAGCGACCGTTTTGGATAGAACTCACCGCTTCATCGTGACCTATGAGGGGTTTCGCCCATTTTTCAAAAGAATGAGCACGTGCATATTTGGAACGCTTGGATTGTCGGCGTTCGAAGAATTGAGCGTAACTTCTGCATACGGCGCCCGTTTTGGGCACATAAGTACTTTTCGGAAATGTAGCGACCGTTTTGGATAGAACTCACCGCTTCATCGTGACCTATGAGGGGTTTCGCCCATTTTTCAAAAGAATGAGCACGTGCATATTTGGAACGCTTGGATTGTCGGCGTTCGAAGAATTGAGCGTAACTTCTGCATACGGCGCCCGTTTTGGGCACATAAGTACTTTTCGGAAATGTAGCGACCGTTTTGGATAGAACTCACCGCTTCATCGTGACCTATGAGGGGTTTCGCCCATTTTTCAAAAGAATGAGCACGTGCATATTTGGAACGCTTGGATTGTCGGCGTTCGAAGAATTGAGCGTAACTTCTGCATACGGCGCCCGTTTTGGGCACATAAGTACTTTTCGGAAATGTAGCGACCGTTTTGGATAGAACTCACCGCTTCATCGTGACCTATGAGGGGTTTCGCCCATTTTTCAAAAGAATGAGCACGTGCATATTTGGAACGCTTGGATTGTCGGCGTTCGAAGAATTGAGCGTAACTTCTGCATACGGCGCCCGTTTTGGGCACATAAGTACTTTTCGGAAATGTAGCGACCGTTTTGGATAGAACTCACCGCTTCATCGTGACCTATGAGGGGTTTCGCCCATTTTTCAAAAGAATGAGCACGTGCATATTTGGAACGCTTGGATTGTCGGCGTTCGAAGAATTGAGCGTAACTTCTGCATACGGCGCCCGTTTTGGGCACATAAGTACTTTTCGGAAATGTAGCGACCGTTTTGGATAGAACTCACCGCTTCATCGTGACCTATGAGGGGTTTCGCCCATTTTTCAAAAGAATGAGCACGTGCATATTTGGAACGCTTGGATTGTCGGCGTTCGAAGAATTGAGCGTAACTTCTGCATACGGCGCCCGTTTTGGGCACATAAGTACTTTTCGGAAATGTAGCGACCGTTTTGGATAGAACTCACCGCTTCATCGTGACCTATGAGGGGTTTCGCCCATTTTTCAAAAGAATGAGCACGTGCATATTTGGAACGCTTGGATTGTCGGCGTTCGAAGAATTGAGCGTAACTTCTGCATACGGCGCCCGTTTTGGGCACATAAGTACTTTTCGGAAATGTAGCGACCGTTTTGGATAGAACTCACCGCTTCATCGTGACCTATGAGGGGTTTCGCCCATTTTTCAAAAGAATGAGCACGTGCATATTTGGAACGCTTGGATTGTCGGCGTTCGAAGAATTGAGCGTAACTTCTGCATACGGCGCCCGTTTTGGGCACATAAGTACTTTTCGGAAATGTAGCGACCGTTTTGGATAGAACTCACCGCTTCATCGTGACCTATGAGGGGTTTCGCCCATTTTTCAAAAGAATGAGCACGTGCATATTTGGAACGCTTGGATTGTCGGCGTTCGAAGAATTGAGCGTAACTTCTGCATACGGCGCCCGTTTTGGGCACATAAGTACTTTTCGGAAATGTAGCGACCGTTTTGGATAGAACTCACCGCTTCATCGTGACCTATGAGGGGTTTCGCCCATTTTTCAAAAGAATGAGCACGTGCATATTTGGAACGCTTGGATTGTCGGCGTTCGAAGAATTGAGCGTAACTTCTGCATACGGCGCCCGTTTTGGGCACATAAGTACTTTTCGGAAATGTAGCGACCGTTTTGGATAGAACTCACCGCTTCATCGTGACCTATGAGGGGTTTCGCCCATTTTTCAAAAGAATGAGCACGTGCATATTTGGAACGCTTGGATTGTCGGCGTTCGAAGAATTGAGCGTAACTTCTGCATACGGCGCCCGTTTTGGGCACATAAGTACTTTTCGGAAATGTAGCGACCGTTTTGGATAGAACTCACCGCTTCATCGTGACCTATGAGGGGTTTCGCCCATTTTTTGGAAGAATGAGTACTTGCATATTTGGAAAGCTTGGATTGTCGGCGTTCGAAGAACTGAGCGTAACTTCTGCATACGGCGTCCGTTTCGGGCCCATAAGTACTTTTCCGAAATGTAGCGACCGTTTTGGATTGAACTCACCGCTTCATCGTGACCTATGAGGGGTTTCGCCCATTTTTTGGAAGAATGAGTACTTGCATATTTGGAAAGCTTGGATTGTCGGCGTTCGAAGAATTGAGCGTAACTTCTGCATACGGCGCCCGTTTTGGGCACATAAGTACTTTTCGGAAATGTAGCGACCGTTTTGGATAGAACTAACAACATCGTCGTGAATTACGAGGGATTTTGACCATTTTTCAAACAACGAGCACTTGCACGCTTGGATTGTCGACGTTCGAAGAATTGAACGTAACTCTTGCATACGGCGTCCGTTTTGGGCCCATAAGTACTTTTCAGAAATGTAGGGACTGTTTTGGATTGGACTCACCGCTTCATCGTGACCTAGGAGGGATTTCGCCCATTTTTCGAAAGAATGAGCACTTGCATATTTGGAACGCTTGGATTGTCTGCGTTCGAAGAATTGAGCGTAACTTTTGCATACGGCGTAAGTTTTGGGCC
Organism: Olea europaea var. sylvestris; assembly: GCF_002742605.1. Classification (NCBI taxonomy): domain Eukaryota; kingdom Viridiplantae; phylum Streptophyta; class Magnoliopsida; order Lamiales; family Oleaceae; genus Olea; species Olea europaea. The sequence goes on along the minus strand of NW_019266529.1, from coordinate 2,457 downwards.
CATAAGTACTTTTCGAAAATGTAGCGACCGTTTTGGGTTGAACTCACAACTTCGTAGTGACGTATGCGGGATTTCAGCCATTTTTCGAAAGATTGAGCACTTGCATATTTGGAACGCTTGGATTGACGGCGTTCGAAGAATTGAGCGTAACTTTTGCATACAGCGTACGTTTTGGACCCGTAAGTACTTTTCGGAAATGTAGCGACCGTTTTGGATTGAATTTACTACTTCATCGTGACATATGCGGGATTTCAGCCATTTTTCGAAAGAATGAGCACTTGTACATTTGGAACGCTTGGATTGTCGGCATTCAAAGAATTGAGCGTAACTTTTGCATACAGTGTTCGTTTTGGGCCCATAAGTAATTTTTGGAAATGTAGCGACCGTTTTGGATAGAACTCACCACTTCATCATGACGTATGCGGGATTTTGCCCATTTTTCGAAAGAATGTGCTCTTGCATATTTGGAATGCTTGGATTTTCGGCGTTCGAAGAATTGAGTGTAACTTTTGCATACGGCGTCCGTTTCGGGCCCATAAGTACTTTTCTGAAATCTAGCGACCGTTTTCGATTGAACTCACCGCTTCTTCGTGACCTATGAGGGATTTCGACCATTTTTGAAAAGAATGGGCACTTGCATATTTGGAACGCTTGGATTGTCGACGTTCGAAGAATTGAGCGTAACGTTTGCATACGGCGTCCGTTTTGGGCCGATAAGTACTTTTCGGAAATGTAGCGAACGTTTTGGATTGAACTCACCGCTTCATCGTGACCTACGAGGGATTTTGCCCAATTTTTGAACGAATGAGCACTTGCATATTTGGAACGCTTCGATTGTCGGCGTTTGAAGAATTGAGCGTAACTTTTGCATAAAGCGTCCGTTTTGGGCCCATGAGTACTTTTCGGAAATGTAGGGACCGTTTTGGATTGAACTCACCGCTTCATCGTGACCTACGAGGGATTTCACCCATTTTTCGAAAGAATGAGCACTTACATATTTGGAACGCTTGGATTGTCGGCGTTCGAAGAATTGAGCGTAACGTTTGCATACGGCGTCCGTTTTGGGCCCATAAGTATTTTTTGGAAATATAGCGACCGTTTTGGATTGAACTCACTACTTCATCGTGACGAATGCGGGATTTCAGCCATTTTTCGTAAGAATGAGCACTTGTATATTTGGAACGCTTGGATTGTCACTGTTCGAAGAATTGAGCGTAACTTTTGCATAAGGCGTCCGTTTTGGGCCCATGAGTACTTTTCGGAAATGTAGTGACCGTTTTGGATTGAACTCACCGCTTCATCGTGACCCATGAGGGATTTCGCCCATTTTTTGAAAGAATGAGCACTTGCATATTTGGAACGCTTGGATTGTCAGCGTTCGAAGAATTGAGCGTAACTTTTGCATACGGCGTCCGTTTTGGGCCAATAAGTACTTTTCGGAAATGTAGCGATCGTTTCGAATTGAACTCACGACTTCGTAGTGACGTATGTGGGATTTCAGCCATTTTTTGAAAGATTGAGCACTTTCATATTTGGAACGCTTGGATTGTCAGCGTTCGAAGAATTGAGCGTAACTTTTGCAGTCGGCGTCCGTTTTGGGCCCGTGAGTACTTTTCGGAAATGTAGTGACCGTTTTGGATAGAACTCACCGCTTCATCGTGACGTATGAGGGATTTCGCCCACTTTTTCGAAGAATGAGCACTTGCATATTTGGAACGGTTGGATTGTCAGCGTTCGAAGAATTGAGCGTAACTTTTGCAGTCGGCGTCCGTTTTGGGCCCGTGAGTACTTTTCGGAAATGTAGTGACCGTTTTGGATAGAACTCACCGCTTCATCGTGACGTATGAGGGATTTCGCCCATTTTTTGAAAGAATGTGCCCTCGCATATTTGGAACGCTTGGATTGTCGGCGTTCGAAGAATTGAGCGTAACTTCTGCATATGGCGTCCGTTTCGGGCCCATAAGTACTTTTCTGAAATGTAGCGACCGTTTTGGATTGAACTCACCGCTTCATCGTGACCTATGAGGGATTTCGCCCACTTTTTCGAAGAATGAGCACTTGCATATTTGGAAAGCTTGGATTGCTGACGTTCGAAGAATTGAGCGTAACTTCTGCATACGGCGCCCGTTTTGGGCCCATAAGTACTTTTCGGAAATGTAGCGACCGTTTTGGATAGAACTCACAACATCGTCGTGAATTATGCGGGATTTTGGCCATTTTTCAAACAACGAGCACTTGCACATTTGGATTGTCGGCGTTCGAAGAATTGAACGTAACTCTTGCATACGGCGTCCGTTTTGGGCCCATAAGTACTTTTCGGAAATGTAGGGACTATTTTGGATTGAACTCACCGCTTCATCGTGACCTAGGAGGAATTTCAGCCATTTTTAAAAAGAATGAGCACTTGCATATTTGGAAGGCTTGGATTGTCGACTTTCGAAGAATTGAGCGTAAGTT
>NW_019266528.1:0-7239 GCF_002742605.1 Olea europaea var. sylvestris | reverse complement strand
ATGATAACTTTGGGTTTGTTTGTTTTCGACGAATTGCTTGTCTAATTCGATTGGAATAGAGCCAATGAAAAGTGGTTTTTGATCTCATGAAAACTTTGGGTTTGTTCATTTTTTGTGAATTGCTAGTCTAGTTTGATTGGAATCGAGCCAACGAAAAGTGGTTTTTGAATTCATGATAACTTCGGGTTTGTTCAGTTTTTGCGAATTGCTAGTTTAATTCGATTGGAATCGACCCGGTGAAATGTGGTTTTTGATTTCATGAAGACATCGGGTTTGATCGTTTTCGACAAATTGCGAGTCTAAATCGATTGGAATCGAGCCAATGAAAAGTAGTTCTTCATTTCATGATAACTTTGGGTTTGTTCATTTTTGTCGAATTGCTAGTCTAATTCGATTAGAATCGAGCCAATGAAAAGTGGTTTTTGATTTCATGATAACTTCGGGTTTGTTCATTTTTGGCGAATAGGGATTCTAATTCGATTGGAATTGAGCTAATGAAAAGTGGTTTTTGATTAAATGATAACTTCGGGTTCGTTCCTTTTTGGCGAATTGCAAGTTTAATTCGATTGGAATCAAGCCAACGAAACGTGGTTTTTGCTGTCATGATAACTTCGGGTTCGTTCCTTTTTGGCGAATTGCAAGTTTAATTCGATTGGAATCAAGCCAACGAAACGTGGTTTTTGCTGTCATGATAACTTCGGGTTTGTTTGTTTTTAACGAATTGCTTGTCTAATTCGATTGGAATCGGGCCAATGAAAAGTGGTTTTTGATTTCATGATAACTTCGGGTTCGTTCCTTTTTGGTGAATTACTAGTCTAATTCGATTCGAATCAAGCCGACGAAACGTGGTTTCAGTTTTCATGATAACTTCGTGTTTGTTCATTTTTGGCGAATTGCTAGTCTAATTCGATTGGAATTGAGCCAACNTTCATGATAACTTTGGTTTGTTCATTTTTGGCGAATTGCTAGTCTAATTCGATTGGAATCGAGCCAATAAAAAGTGGTTTTTGATTTCATGATAAATATGGGTTGGTTCGTCTTCGGCAAATTGCTAGTCTAATTGGATTGGAATCGAGCCAATGTAAAGTGGTTTTTGATTTCATCACAACTTCGGGTTTGTTCATTTTTGGCGAGTTACTAGTCTAATTCGATTGGAATCTAGACAAAGAAAATTGGTTTTTGTTTTCATGATAACTTCGGGTTTGTTCATTTTTGGTGAATTGCTAATCTAATTCGTTTGGAATCGAGCCAATGAAAAGTTGTTTTGGATTTCATGATAACTTCGGGTTCGTTCGTTTTTGGCGAATCTCAAGTCTAATTCGATTGGAATCGAGCCAACAAAAAGTGGTTTTTGATTCATGATAACTTAGGGTTTGTTTGTTTTCGACGAATTGCTTGTCTAATTCGATTGGAATAGAGCCAATGAAAAGTGGTTTTTGATTTCATGAAAACTTTGTGTTTATTCATTTTTGGTGAATTTCTAGTCTAATTTGATTGGAATCGAGCCAATGAAAAGTGGTTTTTGATTTCATGATAACTTCGGGTTTATTCATTTTTTGCGTGTGGTTTTTGATTTCAAGAAAACATCGGGTTTGATCGTTTTCGACAAATTACTAGTCTAATTCGATTGGAATCGAGCCAATGAAAACTAGTTTTTCATTTCATGATAACATTAGGTTTGTTCATTTTTGTTGAATTGCTAGTCCATTTTGATTGGAATCGAGCCAATGAAAAGTGGTTTTTGATTTCATGATAACTTCGGGTTTCTTCATTTTTGGTGAATGACCAGTCCAATTTGATTGGAATCGAGCCAACCAAAAGTGGATTTTAATTTCATGATAACTTCGGGTTTGTTCATTTTCAGTGATTTGCTTGTCTAATTCGATTGGAATTGAGCCAATGAAAAGTGGTTTTTGATTTCATGATAACTTCGGGTTTGTTCGTTTTTGGTGAATAGCAAGTCTAATTCTATTGGAATCGAGCCAATGAAAATTGATTTTTTATTTCATGATAACATCGGGTTCGTTCCTTTTTAGCAAAATGCTAGTCTAATTCGATTGGAATCGAGTCAACGAAACTTGGTTTTTGATGTCATGATAACTTCAGGATTGTTTGTTTTTAACGAATTGCTTGTCTAATTTGATTGGAATCGAATCAATGAAAGGTAGTTTTTGATTTCATGATAACTTCGGATTGGTTCGTTTTTGGCAAATTGCTAGTCTAATTCGATTGGAATCAAGCAAATGAAAAGTAGTTTTTGATTTCATGTTAACTTCGGGTTTGTTCATTTTTCACGAATGGCTAGTCTAATTTGATTGGAATCGAGCCAACGAAAGGTGGTTTTTAATTTCACGATAACTTTGGGTTTGTTCATTTTCAGTGAATTGCTTGTCTAATTCGATTGGAATACAGCCAATGAAAAGTGGTTTTTGATTACATGAAAACTTTGGGTTTGTTCATTTTGGTGAATTGCTAGTCTAATTTGATTGGAATCGAGCCAATGAAAAGTGGTTTTTGATTTCATGATAACTTCAGGTTTGTTCATTTTTTGCGAATTGCTAGTTTAATTCGATTGGAATCGACCCAATGAAATCTGGCTTTTAATTTCATGAAAACATCGGTTTTCTCGTTTTTGACAAATTGCTAATCTAATTCGATTGGAATCCAGCGGATGAAAAGTAGTTTTTGATTTCATGATAACTTTGGGTTTGTTTATTTTTGTCGAATTGCTAGTCTAATTCGATTAGAATCGAGTCAATGAAAAGTGGTTTTTGATTTCATGATAACTTTGGGTTTGTTCGTTTTTGGCGAATGGCTAGTCTAATTCGATTAGAATTGAGCTAACGAAAAGTGGTTTTTAATTTCATGATAACTTCGGGTTTGTTCATTTTCGGTGAATTGCTTGTCCAATTCGATTGGAATTGAGCCAATGAAAAGTGATTTTTGATTTCATGATAACTTTGGGTTTGTTTGTTTTTGGTGAATAGCGAGTCTAATTCGATTTGAATCGAGCCAATGAAAAGTGGTTTTTGATTTCATGATAACTTCGGGTTCGTTCCTTTTTGGCGAATTGTTAGTCTAATTCGATTGGGATCGAGCCAACGAAACATAGTTTTTGATGTCAAGATAACTTCGGGTTTGTTTATTTTTAAAGAATTGCTTGTCTAATTCGATTGGAATCGAGCCAATGAAAAGTGATTTTTGATTTCATGTTACGATTGGAATCGAACCAACGAAACGTAGTTTTTGATGTCAAGATAACTTTGGGTTTGTTTATTTTTAAAGAATTGCTTGTCTAATTCGATTGGAATCGAGCCAATGAAAAGTGATTTTTGATTTCATGTTAACTTCGGGTTTGTTCTTTTTGGCGAATTGCTAGTCTAATTCGATAGGAATCGAGCTAATGAAACGTAGCTTTTTATTTCATCATAACATCGGCTTTGTTCATTTTTGGCGAATTGCTAGTCTAATTTTATTGGAATCGACCCAACAAAGAGTGGTTTTTGATTTCATGATAACTTCGGGTTTGTTCATTTTCGACGAATTATTTGTGTAATTCGATTGGAATCGAGCCAATGAAAAGTCGCTTTTGATTTCATGATATCTTCGGGTTTCTTCATTTTTGGCGAATTTCTAGTCTAATTCGATTGGAATCGAGCCAATGAAAAGTGGCTTTTGATTTCCTGATAACTTCGGGCTTGTTCATTTTTGGCGAATTGGTAGTCTAATTGGATTGGAATCAAGCCAATGAAAAGTGGTTTTTGATTTCATGACAACTTTGGGTTTGTTCATTTTTTGTGAATTGCTTGTATAATTTGATAGGAATTGAGCCAATTAAAAGTGGTTTTTGATTTCTTGATAATTTCGAGTTTGTTCGTTTTTGGCGAATAGCTAGTCTAATTCGATTGGAACCGAGCCTATGAAAAATGGTTTTAGATTTCATGATAACTTCGGGTTCGTTCATTTTTTACGAATTGCTAGTCTAATTCGATTGGAATCAAGCCAACGAAAAGTGGTTTTTGATGTCATGATAACTTGGGGTTTGTTTGTTTTCGATGAATCGCTTGTCTAATTTGATTGGCATCGAGCCAACGAAAAGTGGTTTTTGATTTCATGATAACTTCGGGTTTGTTTGTTTTTGGCGTATTGCGAGTCTAATTCGATTGGAATCGAGCAACGAAGAGTTGTTTTTGATTTCATGATAACTTCGGGTTTGTTTGTTTTTGGCGTATTGCGAGTCTAATTCGATTGGAATCGAGCAACGAAGAGTTGTTTTTGATTTCATGATAACTTTGGGTTTGTTCATTTTTTGCAAATTACTAGTTTAAGTCGAATGGAATAGACCCGGTGAAATGTGGTTTTTGATTTCATGTAAACATCGGGTTTGATCATTTTCAACAAATTGCTAGTCTAATTCGATTGGAATCGAGCCAATGAAAAGTAGTTTTTCATTTCATGATGACATTGGGTTTGTTCATTTTTGTCGAATTGCTAGTCCATTTCGATTAGAATCAAGCCAATGAAAAGTGGTTTTTGATCTCATGATAACTTCGGGTTTGTTCGTTTTTGGTGAATGGCTAGTCTTATTCGATTGGAATCGAGCCAACGAAAAGTGGTTTTTAATTTCATAATAATATCAGGTTTGTTCATTTTCAGTGAATTGCTTGTCTAATTCGATTGGAATCGAGCTAATGAAATGTGGTCCTTGATTTCATGAAAACTTTGAGTTTGTTCATTTTTGGCGAATAGCGAGTCTATTTCTATTGGAATCAAGGCAATGAAAAGTGGTTTTTGATTTCATGATAACATCGGGTTCGTTCCTTTTTGGCGAATTGCTAGTCTAATTCGATTGGAATCGGGCTAACGAAACGTGGATTTTGATGTCATGATAACTTCGGGTTTGTTCATTTTTTACGAATGGCTAGTCTAATTCGATTGGAATCGAGCCAACGAAAATTGGTTTTCAAGTTCATGATAACTTCGAGTTTGTTCATTTTCGGTGAATTGGTTGTCTAATTCGATTGGAATAGAGCCAATGAAAAGTGGTTTTTGATTTCATGAAAACTTTGGGTTTGTTCATTTTTGGTGAATTGCTAGTCTAATTTGATTGGAATCGAGCCAATGAAAAGTGGCTTTTGATTTCATGATAACTTCGGGTTTGTTCATTTTTTGTGAATTGCCAGTTTAATTCGATTGGAATCGACCCGATGAAATTTGGTCTTTGATTTCATGAAAACATTGGATTTGATCGTTTTCGAACGATTGCTAGTCTAATTCATTTGGAATCTAGCTAATGAAAAGTGGTTTTTATTTCATTGTAACTTCGGGTTTCTTCATTTTTGGCAAATTGCTAGTCTAATTGGATTAGAATCGAGCCAATGAAATGTGGTTTTTGGTTTCATGATAATTTCGGGTTTGTTCATTTTTTGGGGAATTGCTAGTCTAATTCGATTGGAATCGAGCCAATAAAAAGTAATTTTTGATTTCATGATAAATAGGGTTGGTTTGTAGTAGGCGAATTGCTAGTTTGGTTGGATTGGAATCGAGCCAATGTAAACTGATTTTTGATTTCACGATAACTTCGGGTTTGTTCGTTTTTGGCAAGTTGCTAGTCTAATTCGATTAGAATCGAGCCAATGAAAATTGGTTCTAGTTTTCATGATAACTTCGGGTTTGTTCATTTTTGGCACATTGCTAGTCTAATTTGATTGGAATCGAGCCAATGAAAGGTGGTTTTTGATTTCATGATAACTTTGGGTTCGTTCGTTTTTGGCGAATCTCTAGTGTAATTCAATTGGAATCGAGCCAATGAAAAGTGGTTTTTGATGTCATGACAACTTTGGGTTTGTTTGTTTTCGACGAATTGCTTGTCTAATTCGATTGGAATAGAACCAATGAAAAGTGGTTTTTGATTTTATGAAAACTTTGGGTTTGTTCATTTTTTGTGAATTGCTAGTCTAATTTGATTGAAATCGAGCCAATGAAAAGTGGTTGTTGATTTCATGATAACTTCGGGTTTGTTCATTTTTTGCGAATTGCTAGTTTAATTCGATTGGAATCGACCCGGTGAAATGTGGTTTTTGATTTCATGAAAACATCGGGTTTTATCATTTTCGACAAATTGCTAATCTAATTCGATTGGAATCTAGCCAATGAAAAGTAGTTTTTCATTTCATTACAACATTGGGTTCGTTCATTTTTGTTGAATTGCTAGTCCATTTTTGGCGAATTGCTAGTCAAATTCGATTGGAATCGTTCCAGTGAAAAGTAGCTTTGATTCCATGATAAATTCGGGTTTGTTCATTTTTTGTGAAATGCCAGTCTAATTCTATTGGAATCGAGCCAATGCAAAGTGATTTTTGATTTCATGATAACTTTGGGTTTCTTCGTATTTGTCGATTTGCTATTCTAAACGTCGGGTTTGTTCGTTTTTGGTGAACTGCTAGCCTAATTCAATTAGAATCGAGCTACTGAAATGTGGTTTTTGATTTCATGTTAACTTCGGGTTTTATTCATTTTTGACGAATTGGTAGTCTAATTCGATTGGAATCGAGCCAACGAAAAGTGGTTTTTGGTTTCATGATAACTTTGGGTTAGTTCATTTTCGACGAATTACTTGTCTAATTCGATTGGAATCGAACCAATGAAAAGTACCTTTTGATTTCATGATAACTTCGAGTTTGTTTGTTTTTGACAAATTGCTAGTCTAATTCGATTGGAATGGAGCCAACGAAAAGTGGTTTTTGATTTCATGATAAATACGGGTTTGTTCGTCTTTGGCGAATTGCTAGTCTAATTGGATTGGAATCGAGCCAATGTAAAGTGGTTTTTGATTTCTTGATAACTTCGGCTTTGTTCATTTTTGGCGAGTTTCTAGTCTAATTCGATTGGAATCGAGCCAATGAAAAGTGGTTTTTCATTTCATGATAACTTCGGGTTCATTCATTTTTTGGCGAATTGCTTGTCTACTTTGTTTGGAATAGAGCCAACGAAAAGTGGTTTTTGATTTCATGAGAACTTTGGGTTTGTTCATTTTTTGTGAATTGCTAGTCTAATTCGATTGGAATCGAGCCAATGAAAAGTGATTTTTGATTTCATGATAACTTTGGGTTTGTTCATTTTTTGCGAATTACTAGTTTAATTCGATTGGAATAGACCCGGTGAAATGTGGTTTTTGATTTCATGAAAACATCGGGTTTGATCATTTTCAACAAATTGATTGTCTAATTCGATTGGAAT
>NW_019266527.1:296370-298068 GCF_002742605.1 Olea europaea var. sylvestris | reverse complement strand
TGTAGTTACTTTTAATTGTAACTGTAAAATTAAGCTTCCGTTTGACCCCCATTAATTTTCATTCCATTACATTACATTTTTCTCTCTTCTATTTTTAATCACATAATCTTTTATGAAATAATATTACACGTAAATCGAAAAAAAATTCCTTCTTTTTCAACCACTCATTTTTCAAAAAAATATTATTCTACTCATTTTCATTTCCAAAAAATGGGAGCCAAACGGGGTAAATTTATACACTTCATTTGCAATCATTTCATTTCTTTACTGTTTTGTTGTGTCAAATTTTCGAGTTTGAGGTTTGCATCTTTGTTGAGTTTTAGTATATTTTAAAGATTATTATGCTGGCTTCGAAAGTGATTTGTGCCATTTTTTATTAAAGGGTCATAAACAATCCATTTTAAATAAAACAATACAACATCTTTGGCTAATCTTTCAAACTGCTTATAAGAATATTTTGAACCAATATTTAGGAGTTAAATTATTATTATTATTATTATTATTATTTTGTTGTTTTAAATGTGAACTAAGTTTCCATGATAGAGAAAGTGTCGTTTTATTTAATCTAACTTCACACAATATTATTTACTTTTAAAACACTTTTCATCTGATTTTTCAAAAGCCACTGATTTTAGAGGTGTTTGTGTAAATTGTCCTAATTCTTCTCTAGAAGAGAACTCCTAAAACTAACAAAAAAGAGAATTTGTTATGTAAAACAAACATCAAAATTTCTTACGTACTGTTAAAGATATGAAAGAAATATATTAAAGATATTACAATATTATTCTATTATATTTTTCCATTCTGAAGGATTATTTTCCATTTAGGTTATTTCCTTTTATTGTTATTTATAACCCTATAAATAGGATTTTCTTCTTTGTAATATTTACAAGACCATATTAATATAATTTATCTTATTCTTGACATGGTATTAGAGCAGGTTTAACTTAGTCTCGGGTTAAACTTGCAAACTTGTGTTCTCCAGCGAGCAGCCTTGCCCGGGCCAAATTTTTGTTTTGTTGCAAATTTTTTTTGAAACCAATCGGCAGTCTAGTTCAAATGACTCGTGTGCTGGAAGTCACTCGAGCAAGAAGGCCATAGATGCTGCAGCAAATATTTGCCAAAAAAAAATCCTTCATTTGCTGTCAAATTGAAATGAAACAATCTATATCCACACTTTTGGATGTACGTGCCAGCCGAATTTTCTCAGTATCTGCCAAGTGCTCTTAAAAATTATTTGGAGATTTTCAACAAAATATTTGGTGACAGAAAAGAGACATTAGCCGCCACCTTCTTGCTTGCGTGAATTGTGAAGAGAAGACATTAGTTGCCATACTTCATCCTTAATCTGCTGCAATTCTTGTTCCTTTAATGATTCTTGTTTCTACAATTGGATTATTGCTAGGTGCCGCTGTAGCTCTTTTGCTTTTCAAAGTATTCTCAATTTTTTTATATCCCAAATTTATTTATTTTTTTGCCCTTTTTGGGAATTTAATTGGTTTTATTTGAAGGGTCGGTACCCTGAACTTTACCGGCTCTCTTTCTGCCCCTTTAAAAATTCGGGGTTTCCTTAGGTTAAAAAAAAAAAGAAAAATCTAGAGGATCGGTACCTTGAACTTTACCGTCACTCCCCCTGCCTCTTAAACAAACTAGAGGTTATTTATGTTAAAAAAAAAAAAAAAAAAAAAAAAAAAAATT
>NW_019266527.1:292901-296073 GCF_002742605.1 Olea europaea var. sylvestris | reverse complement strand
ATTCATAATCTTGCAAAATAGTCATCGAGTAATTTTCACTGAAAAAGAATAAACGCCAAAATAAAATAAAATAGACGCCATTGTATCTCATCACATATTTTTCTTTTAGTAAAATTCTAGATTGGTAATTCACTTGAATTTTGCTGAGTTGTGAACAAAATATTCCCTAGAAAATTACGATTATAGGGGTCAGTAGAAAACTCATTCTAATTTTCTGGAAATGATGACAAATTGTATATATAATCGGTACATTTCTCCAGAATTACTTGAAGAACTGGTCGATTTGAACCAATTCAGTTATAAATTGGTCAAGTTCATGGCAGGGCAATTTGCAGAAGATCTGGTGGAGGATTTTAGATTGAGAACTCATGGTGTGTTGAATTGAAAGTATGGAATTTGCTTTGAAAGAAAATAAGTTTTTAATAATCGAATTGTCTAAAACTTATTTTACATGAAAATTGTTAATTAAATGTATTTTTTTGGCTTATTTTTTAACCTAGAAAATAAAAATCTGCCTCCATAAAAAAATATTTTCAATATTTTTTAGGAAAATATAGTCACATGATCAACTTTTAGAAAATATTTTTTTTATTGAAACTAGTCTTTGACACATGCGTTGTACGAGTTTTGTATTTATTGTATTTTTATTAGCGTCAAAATTGTAGATTTTTTACTTATAAGTAACTTTTTACATTTTACAAATATTTTTTCTCTGTATTTTTATTTGTTAATAATTTCTTACATAAAACCGATTGTTGGAAATAAAATAGTGATAGTAAAAAATATCAACAAATAAAAATATTACTAATAAAAAAATTCAAAGAAAAAAATTAGTCTTCATGCTTGGAAGTTTCAATCGTCCTTGATACGAAGGCTTGATCTCTCCATAACAAGAGACTTGATCTCTTATAACAAGCCTTTGTAATATGGAGGAAAAATCCTCCGTGATACGGAGGCTTAATCTCATGGAGAGATCAAGTCTCCATAATAAATATGGAGAGATTCATTTGATTTTTTTTTTATTTAAATGATATTTTATTTATAGATCATCTATTTAACATATAAGTTAATATTTAATTTTAAAAATTAAATATATTTAAATATTTTCTCCAAATTTTTAAGTTAATATATTGTTAAGTTACAAGTAATTTTTACAATTACAAGTATTTTTATTTTATTTTTTTACTTTTAAATAACTTTAAGCAAATTTTTTTTACATATATTTATGGAATTCACACTTTTATTCTTGAATTAACCCCCTCAATTAATTATTATTTAAACGGTTCGTAAACATTTTGATTGATATTATTTTTTGGTCATCCAAATGTTTACTATATACCTTTTACGTACATATATAAAAATAATGTTTTTATTTATTAACAAATGAATATATTTATTTTTCGAGAAATGAGTTTTTATTATCATTTCATTTTTATCATGAATGATTCTAATCTTAATATGTTAGATTGTGCTTCAAAATTACATAATCTATCAAATATAATTTTTATAAAGTAATACGTTTTTATAATTTTTTTTTTTTTTAGTAAAGTAATAATGGAGGCTCATACTCGAGCATCCACAATTGTTATGGAGGCTCAAGCATATGGATAACGGAGCTCATGATAATGGAGGTATCAGTTCAATGCTGATGCCTCCATAATTATGGAGGCTTAAGTTATGGAGGTTCAAGCATGAGCCTCCATAACATATTATATTATAAAATTAATAAAAATTTAATTATTTTTTATTTTTTAGTACTATTATATTTCACCTTCAAAAAAATAAAAATAAAAAAATCATAAAAACATATTACTTTATAAAAATTAATTTTAAAAATTATATTTGATAGATTATGTAATTTTGAAGTACAATCTAACATATTAAGATTAGAATTATTTCATGATAAAAATAAATGGTAATAAAAACTCATTTCTCGAAAAATAAATATATTCATTTGTTAATATGTTTGGTCTTCATTTTTTAAAATTTATTTTTTTTAAACATATTTTTAATCGTATATTTATGAAATTCACACTTTTGCTCTTGAATTAACCCCCTCAATAAATTATTATTTAAACAGTTCATAAACATTTTGATTGATATTATTTTTTGGTCATCCAAATGATTACTATATATCTTTTACGCACATATATAAAAATATTGTTTTTATTTAAACTTACTTAAGTGCTCAAAAATAAACTTTCTAAAGATACATGGTTGATAACGTGAGAAAATGGTGAAAGAAATAGTGTGGAGAAATGGAGAAGCACGATTGTAGCGTGTAAAATTGGAGAAAGAGTAAACCTCCATTATTTTATGTATTTTTATTTTAAGAATATTAAAAAAATTAAGTTGATTAAATAAAATTAAATTATTGTATTGAGAGCCAATGAAAGAAAAAGAAAGTAAAAAAATGTACGTTGGAGGCTTCCAGAGTTATGGAGGCTCATGCTTGAACTTCCATAACATTACTTTATTAAAAAAAAAATTCATAAAAACATATTACTTTATAAAAATTAATTTTAAAAGTTATATTTGATAAATTATGTAATTTTGAAAAACAATCCAACATATTAAGATTAGAATCATTTCACGATAAAAATGAAATGGTAATAAAAACTTATTTTTCAAAAAATAAATATATTCATTTGTTAACATGTTTGGTCTTCATTTTTAAAAATTTATTTTTCTTCAAACATATTTTCAATCATATATTTATGGAATTCACACTTTCGCTCTTGAATTATTGTGAAGAAATAGAGAGGCATGACTGTAGCGTGTAAAAATGGAGAAAGAGTAAATAGGGTTCTATGACATAATCCTCAACGCCGCGTAAATTGAGGAAAAGCAACAAAATCACTGTATCAAATACGTAAGATAAACGACGTCGTTGCTTTCTCTCAATAAAAAAAAAAAAAAAAAAAATACAGCGAGACAAAATGGAAGAATCTATTGTTCTTTCTACAGTAGTAAAACATTGCCCTTTTTATATAGTAATTTTATTTTTATTTTTTGAAAGGAGAAATATAATAGTACTAAAAAATAATTAATTTTTTATTAATTATGGAGGCTCAAATATGAGCCTCCATAATTGTGGAGGCTCAAATAGGCTCAAGACATGAGCCTCCGTGTAATGCTTGGGCCTCCTTAACAATTATGGAGGCTCGAGGAT
>NW_019266527.1:257644-292861 GCF_002742605.1 Olea europaea var. sylvestris | reverse complement strand
TATTATTATTATTATTATTATTATTATTATTATTATTATTATTATTATTATTATAACTGATGTTAATTAATCTTGTTCTGCTAGTTTTAGGAAACAAATTCTTGAATTATGCGTGAAATACATTTCTTTTCAAGTAATATTTCTTAAAAGCAAGAATATTAATATCAACAAATGAAGATATTGACAGATTTATGTTCAACTCCTAGTTTGTTGACTGATTGAACCATGAAACAAATTTTGACTTTTATAATAGTACACCAATCAAGTTTATGCACTTCCACCACCAACCTCAATTCTACCTACAAAATCAATTATTAATTTGATATCAAAATTATGTTTTTATAATTTCTCTATTAAATCAATGAGTAATTCAATTTATATGAGCTTACTCGAAGTGTGAAGAGGGAGGTGAGAGCTTTTTATAATCCGCTGGAGTTATGGCCGGTGGTTGGATGGGTTGTGAAGAGGGAGGTAAGAGCTTTCCGATGGTATGGATATCCAGTGATTTGGGCGGCGGTTGGTTGGCGTTTGAATGATTCAAAATAGGCGGCTTCATGGGGTGAGTAGGACAATTTTTTATTTTTTAATTATTGTAATTGTTTAATAATATGGGAAAATGTAAATATACCATTTTACCCTTTCTAGTTTGGTCAAAATTGATTTTATTTTGACTAATCTGGTCAACCAACGGTTTTTTCATCCATTTGGATCTTAGGTGCATTTTTCTGAGAGGTTTGGGACTGTGAGTGTCACAAAATGAATGTATGGGGGTAAAGTTTGCAAAAATTGAAAAAGTTTGGGACCGTTGTTGCAATTTTCCCTAAAAATAATTAATACCTTTACCAAACACATAAGGAATGATAGTAATATTTGAACATTTATATATCAGTTTACAATTAACAATTCTAATTATACTAGATTCAATTAAAATGAGTCAGGTCTGAACTACTTCGGTTCTATTATTATACTTAGAATTTTCATTTATATCGAACGGATTGTACCGCTTTTATATTAGTTATTAGTGTAGGATTTTTCAGCAAAGTTATTACTTATAATTAGAAACATTCGCTTTGAAACAAAGTAACAAAAGTTAGTTTAGGTATTGACTTTAATATCATCAGTGGGGTTGGAAGATATTCCTCAATATAGGGCTGATTTTGGATGCATTAGACTTTTCAATTTTCCTTACTAGCTTTGTCGTTGATCATTTGGTTTTAAAATATCAATGGTCGTTGCACTTATTCTTCAATCATTATTGAATTCATATTTTCTAAAATTTCAACATTGTTTCTTATTGTCTCCTTTCTTTTGCAAATGTAAAATTTCAATGACCTGACGATGGAACCATTAATTTTTCAAACGACATGGAGTGAAGGGTAAAAAAAAATGTTAAAGGTACAGTGACAACAAAAAAATAAACTTTGAAAGTCACTATTCAAAAAAGGATTAATTTTGAAATTCAGTGACAGTTGAGAAATAAATTTTTTTTAAAAAATCGAATTTATTATTATTTTATTATCTAATTAACGGCTAATCGAACCCCCAATATCCGGCGTGGAGCGTGAAAGGTTTTGATCCTTTTGTTCCGAGAGGAATAACTTCTCATCATATTATACCGGGACGTTCGGCATATTAGTGGATCTATTCCATTTTAGCCTCCACTGCACGACGCTACAAGTGGAGTAATTTCTTGGTTATCAATAAAGTTATATGCAAATGCAGCTATGGAAGGAACTCCCTAGAGAATGTGGTAGCTCCCCAATAAACCCTTTGCACAAAACTTCAAATTTCTTGTTAGGGGCTTACATATTAAGTAACATTTATATTAGGGCTATTTAATTTAATAGGACCAAATAAGTGATCATTAATTGGGCTCTCGAGATATCTATTGAGTATGGGCTTTAATGTGTAGAAACCCAATACTAATTGAATTAGGATTGATGGAACTCTAATTTGAGTTAATATACAAGGATCATTATAAGAAATATTCTAAAACAATCAGAGCCAGGTGATAGGCCTTGTTGACAGGGGCTGAGCTGGCGATGCCTCAGCCCCTGATTTGAATTGATCTGAATTTGATTAAGTCAGATCTGGGGCTAAGGCACTGCCACATTAGTCCCTGTCAACAGGCCAATCACCAGGCCATGTTTGTGTAGTGCAGTTCTTATTATAAGGGTTGTGATCCCCAAGTCAAATCATAGTTAGCTTTCATTTGGTACTCATTAAATTACATTCCATTATATTTAATTTTTTTATCTTATTTTCATTCACACAATCTTTCATAAAATAATACTACATGTAAATCGAAAACTCTTTATTCTTTTTCAACCACTCATTTAAAAAAAACAGTATTATACTCATTTTCATTTCCAAGAAATGAAGGTATAATATTGGCTATCATCCTCCTTCCCCATTAAAGAGAGAATTTATAGAGAATTCTAAAGAGATTTGACTGTGGACGACTCCATCCTTCTCTAAATTTGTCAATATGGATTCAGCTACGCTTTCGATATATTTTCTTGATGAGTTAACAAGAGATCTTGGCATATGTCATTATTTTATCATCTAAAGTTTAACCAACAAATGATATCAAAACCAAATCATATTGAATCATTGAGAAATAAATTTTTCAATTCATTATGGTTGTCTTATTTAGATTCAAAATTTGTTGAAATTAGGATTCAACTTCTAAAAATGATGATGGTAATTAAGTTGTTGAATCCGTTCATGACTACGATTGACATATTAGAGTGAATTAAAACTATTGAATATAATTTATAATTGCGGCAGGCAATGGCGGACGCAGAAATTTTGAATTAGTGGGGCATAATCCCGGATATAGGAGATTGAGTTGGGCTATAGCCCAGTCCCCTCTCCAGCTCACTTAATAATTTTTAGGACCAAAATAAATAAATAAATAAAAATAAGTAAAAAAAATTATGTGTACATTTAAATTTTTTTACATGTTAGCCCAGTTTGTTACGTATTAATCCGGCTTGTAGTCCAAACCTAGATCCGTCTTGACACAATCAAAATTGCAAAAATGTTGTAAAAAATTAAAAATAATAAACATTAAATATGCAATAGAATGGTTTAATACGATGCTTGAAAAATAAAAATAAAATATTTGAAAAAAAATTTTATTGATATATATGGATAACCAAAACATCTTCATCCGACTACTCTAGATCATCACTATTGAATTTAGACATGAAAAATAGAATTTTATGAAATGAAATGAAGTTACACAACTTTGATCATCAAAGACCACTATCTAATATTTTATTATTTTATCCCCCCAAAGGCCAAATGAAATTTTCTCATTCCAATAAAACACACGATGGCAGGAAATTGGCTTCTATGACTTTCTAGTTTATTCACTCACCACTCTCTCTCTCTCCTCTCTTTGTTTCGTCCTTGTTCATCCTTTACCCTCTCTTTCCACTCTCAGTTCTTTCACTTTCTTTTTACATGATAATTACATACACAATACAATACACATTTCTCTGAACGACAGCCAAATAATTCAATACCTATGTGTTGACTGTCCAAAAATCTTTGCCCAACTCAGTTCTTGAATTGTGATATCACCAATCACGGACGGATTCACTATGGGACTTTTTTTAAATACATACACAATATACACAACCAAACACATTTATAGTATGCTATGTCAGTGGAAGAGTGTTCATCAACATAAAAAGAAGAAGAAGAAGAAGAAGAATGAGTTTTGATTTTCCAACGGAATGGAGCTAGGGATGGGTTTCGATTTTTCCATTTAGGCATTCGAGTCTTCTTCTGGGTTCTGCTGAAGAGGACTGAAGGCCAAAAAAAATAAAAAATCAATTTCTGGAAGTTGGTGGGTTACGTGACCCACTAAGACCCACTGTGGGTCCACCTCTAGCGACGGGCAGTTTAATGAGTTCATTCATATTTTCAGATTCAAATTGTGAATAAATTCCATTTGCTTATCCATATTTGTGATTGCCAAATATATATAATGATCAGTACAAATGGAGGTTATTATTTGGCCAAATAATAGGCATACCTGCGGTAATAAATATGTGACTGTTGTTAGGTTTTTCATGTAAGCAATGAATCGGTTCAGAGAAAGGCTTATTTCTTGACAGGACTAATTGTTAATATTTGATTATCGCATAGAGAGTACCACTTACAATTGGTATTTTTGTCCAAAAACCAAATTTCAATTTTGTACCAGGTATCATATGTTAGGGCCCACCATCATGCGAATTGTTTAATCATGTCTTAAATGAATTTATGAAATATTCTTGCGTTGTGACATGATTATTGATTGTGAGCTTGTCATTTTGTCTTGTTCTTAATTCAGTCACTACTTCTACTTCAACAATATCTATCAACATCAATTTCATTCTTGTGCTTAATGGCATAAACTTCAAGAATTGGAAAGAGAACGTTTTGAGTGTCCTTGATTGCATGGATCTTAACCTTTCACTTTGGGAAGAACGGCTTGTACCTCTTAATGAGGAAAGTTCCTTTGGTGAAAAATTGAACTTTGAGAATAGGGACTCATTCCAATTGCATGAGTCTTATGACCATGAAACATTTCATTCAGGAAGCCTTTAGGGGCGCTATGTCCAAAGACAAAGATGCTAAGAAGTTCCTTAAGGAAATTGAACAACATTTTGCTAAAAAAAAAAAAAAAAAAAAAAGGTAAAAGCCAAAACAATTACCTTTTTGGCTAACCTTGTTTCAATGAAGTATAAAGGAAATGTGAATATAAGAGAGTACTTCATGGAGATGTCTCATATTGTTTTCAAGCTAAAGGCACTCAAGTTACAGTTGTCTGACGACTTGCTGTTACACTTAGTTTTGATTTCTCTTCCTACACAATACAATTAGTTTAAAGTGAGCTATAATACTCAAAAGGACAAATAGACTCTTAATGAGCTCATATCTCATTGTGTGCAAGAAGAGGAAAAGCTTAAGTGAGAAAGATTTGAAAGTTCTAACTTGGCAATCGCTTATAAAGAAAAAAAAAGAAAAAAAAAAAAGAGAAGAAATGAAGCTGCAGCTGGGACATCACGGTATAAGGAACAAAAGAAATGGGATAAGGAGTTTACTTGTTACTTTTGCAAGAAATGTGAACACATTAAGAAAGATGATTCCAAATATGCTGCATAGCGTGTAAAAAAAGGTACGCTTCTCACTCTAGTTTGTTCAGAAGTTAATTTAGCTTATGACTTATACATACTTGTTGGGTGGATTTCGGTGCTACTACTCTTGTAAGTATAGCTATATAGGATTGCCTACTGAGCTAAAAGTCAATTGATGCTGAAAGATTCATCTACGAAGGCGACGACAAAATAGTTGTAGTAGAGGCAAAGGGGACCTTTAGGTTGTCATTAAAGTCTAGTTATTTTTTGAATTTGGAAGAGACTTTGGTAGTACTGTCATCGAGATAGAATTTCATTTTTATTTTTGCTATGGGAAAATTTGGTTATTCTTGTTCATTTGAAAATAATATGATAGTCTTTTTAAAGATTCAAATTTATTGCTACTGGTTCTTTAATTGATAGCTTATATATGTTGGAAACAATTGCCTCATATAATGAAACATTGCTAACAAGTTCACGAGGTATAAAATGTATATTAACAAATGAGAATACCGACACATTGCGGCATAAGCACTTAGGACATATCTATAAACAGAGAATTGAGAGACATGTGTTTGATGAAATTCTTGGACTCCTTAACTCAACAGATTTCAAAGTCTATGTTGAGCGTATAAAGGAAAAACGAAAAAACAAACAAAAGGAAATTAGGCGCCAATAAAAGTTCTGACATCTTGGAATTAATTCATACTAATATTTGTGGTCCATTCCTTATGGTTTCTTGAAATGGTCAACAGTATTTTATTACATTCATAGATAACTATTCAAGGTACAGGTAGATTCATGAGAAGTCTTAATCTCTGGAAGTATTTAAGATTTTTAAAGCTGAAGTTGAAAATCAACTTGATAAGAAAATTAATGCTGTCAAATTTGACCGTGGTAGTGAATACTACGTAGATGTAATGGATCCGGTGAACAACATCAAGGACCTTTTGTGAAATTCCTAGAGAAATACAGTATCGTCCTACAATACACAATGCCAGGCAAACCTAGCATGAATGGTGTTGCTGAGAGATGAAATAGAATGCTTAAGGGCATGGTAAAAAGTATGATTAATCATTCTTCTTTACCAAAATTCCTCTGGGGAGAAGCTCTAAAAACTACAACATATATCCTTATCCAAGCAAAACAGTAGCTAAAACTCTTTATGAACTATAGATGAGCAAGAAGCCTAGTATAAGGCATCTACACATTTGGTGTTATCCAATTGAGGCAAGGCCTTACAAGCCAAATGAAAGGAAATTGGACCCTAAAAACTTTAAGCTACTACTTTGTTGGGTACTCTGAACGATCAAGGGATTTAAGGTTTTACTATCCCATGACTAGGACATTTTTTAGACTAGAAATATGAGATTTCTTAAGGAAGTTGAGTTTGTGAAGGGAGAGAAGGTTAGATACATTATCTTTGAAGAAGAATTCATTTTTTTCCTGCTATTGCTATTGATAATAATCAGGATCCTATTCCTTACATTGTTCAAAATGCAAATCCGGAACATCAAGAGAATGTAGAAGAGCTCCCTGTGCAAAATGAAGAAAATTATAACTGAATTGCAAACTCAACAGCCTCAAGAAAATGTGCTATTGAGAAGATCTACTAGAGAAAGGAGGGGTGTGATTCCGAATGATTATGTTTTTTTTCTCCAAGAACATAAGATTGATATATGAGTGGTAGAAGATGATCCAATTAACTTCCATCAAGCCAAACAAAGTTATAATTCTCGAAAATGGATTGATGCCGTGAAAGATAGTGACGTTTGGGATCCCATCAAGTTGCTTGAAAGTGTGAATCCTATTGGTTGTAAATATATATTTAAGATCTAAAGGGATTCAAAAGGCAACATTGAGAAATAAGACTCACCTTGTTGCAAAGGTTTTTACTCAAAAAGAATGCATTGATTATAAAGAGCTTTCTCTCCTATTTTATGAAAAGACTCTTTCAGAATTATAATAGCACTTGTGGCTCATTTAGATTTGGAGTTATATTAGATAGATGTAAAGACTATGTTTCTCAATGGGGACATAAATGAAACGATATATATGGTGCAGCCGAAAAACTTTATGTTAGGTAACGCAAAGAAAATAGTTTACAAATTAAAGAAATCTATCTATAGTCTCAAATAGGCTTCTCTTCAATGGTATTACAAATTACATCAAATTATTATCTCATTAGGTTTGAGATGAATGCATTTGATGATTGTATATATCATAAGTTCAGGGAGAGTAAATATGTCTTTTTGGTATTATATATCAATGACATACTGCTTGCTAAAGATTTCTAACAAAGAATTTTGAAATGAAAGATCCATGGATGTTTCTTTTGTATTAGGAATACAGATTGATAAGTGTATTTTTACACACTTATTAGGAACTTTTTTTTGAGCTAATTATTGATGTAATTGAGTGAATTCCTATTCATAATTTTGTAATTATTGTGTTTGTAGGTTAAAGCCCGAATTGAGAAAGAAGAAGGCTAAAGGAAGGAAAAATGACCAAAAATGGATAGAATCATGACTTTGGGGACTAAGATGTACAAGTCAGAAAGTTCAATGACTCAAGTTGCAAATTATGAAGGACTTGATTGAAAAGAAGTTCAAAATTTAAGGATTAAATTGGATAAAACCAAAGTTGGAGGACCAGACGTGAAATTCTTTGAGGACCAAACTGAAGAGAAGGAAAAAAATGTTAGGCGCGTGCCTCACTCCACTTTTGGGCAACTATAAGCAACCAAAAGGCTAAGGCGCACGCCTCATTTTGTACTAGGCGCGCCCCTTAGGTTGAAGTTCAGGAATTGTGCACGCATTTTAAAATTTTTCAGGGGCTCTTCTTACAATTTGTTTTGGACGGTTTTTACCCCTTTTAAACACTCTTTTCACCCATTCTCAATATTTTTCATTCACTTGAAACCCTAGATTTAAGAGAGAAGGGAGGCAAGAAAGAAAGAAGGAAAATACAACACAAAGGGGAAATTTTTTGAAGGAGTCAAGACCAACTCTAAGCAAGCTTCAAGAATTCGACCAAGGGACGGATTTATTCTATTTTGTCTTGTATTTCTTATTATTTTTTCTTAACTTTGTAATGTATTTCTTTTATCACTCCATTTTGTGTCTTTTAAACACAATGGGCTAAATATTTTGGTGTTGGGATGGATGAGGAAACTTGGCTTAACTATATAAATTTCTTTATCCATTATTTAATGCTTATGTTCTTGTGTTTTTACCATTGTTTTGAGTGCATTATCATTATTGTGGCCACTATGTGATAATGTCTAATAATTTGTGTAATTATTGAGAAATTGTTGCACATTTTAGACTAAGGTGGTAGAAACCCTAGGTTCTTGTGGAGATAGAGATATACTCCTAGTCCCAGGTAACCTTTGAGTTATTTTCATTTATATTTAATACTTTCGATTGTGTTTAATCAACATAGAGATATAGTAGGTCAAACCAATTGATTAGGGTTAATTTCACTTGAGAAATGTAATTAACTAAAATAGGAAAATCGGGTTTGACAAGAAAAATGAGCAATATTCTATTAAATTGTTATGAGGAATTAATTTAGTGACGGTCAAGTGAAATCATGAATCCCAACCCGACTAATATCCAACTTTGACCATAATTGTAATTGGGTATTTTATGTGAATGCTTAGAATCATTTTCTTTTAATCTTTAAATTCAAAGATATTAATTGTGTGTGTCGTGACTATTATTTGAATCAACTCCCATGTAATTGGACTAAACGCGCTTCGAGGGATCGATTCACTCAAAAAGTCCACTCTATTACTTGTGCGCGACCCGTGCACTTTCAGTGTAGTATTTTAGCGAACACAGATACATTGAGATCATTCTCGAGATATCCTCAAGCTATATCGAAAGAATACTTGATAGATTTGGCATAAAAGATTATGCATGCACAGATACCCCGGTCGCTAAGGAAGACAAATTCAATTTCAGTCAGTGCCGTAAAAACGAGTTGGAAAGAAAACAAATGTAAAAGATTCCTTATGTATCAGCTGTATGAAGTCTTATGCATGCTCAAGTATACAAGTGTCTAGACATTGCATGCATAGTGACAATGTTAGGCAGATATTAAAGTAACCCAAGGATAGATCACTAGAAAGCAGCCAAACGGGTTATGTGTTATTTGTAGAGAACAAAACATTACATACTCACTTATTGGAGATAGGATCATTTAGAGATCACTGAGTATTCTGATTTCGATTTTACTTGATTTCAAGACAGTAAAAGATCCTCGTTAGGCCATATTTACCTATTATCTAAAGAAGTTATTTCCTAGAAAATTGCTAAGTAGACACTCATAGCTTCTTCTACTATTGCAACAAAGTTTATAGGATGTTATGGAGCATCTAATCATAGAATGCGGCTTAAACACTTTCATTGGGCTACGAATTATGGATGGTGTTGAAAGATCATTAAAGATATATTGTG
The DNA here is from genome assembly GCF_002742605.1 of Olea europaea var. sylvestris. Classification (NCBI taxonomy): domain Eukaryota; kingdom Viridiplantae; phylum Streptophyta; class Magnoliopsida; order Lamiales; family Oleaceae; genus Olea; species Olea europaea. The sequence continues at coordinate 283,263 of NW_019266527.1, read as the reverse complement.
ACAATAATTTTGTTGTACTTTATTCCAGTAACAATAGAAGCTCTATGAAATCTAAGCATATAGACATCAAGTTTCTCATTGTTAAAGAAAGAGTTTAGAGTCATCAGGTGGCCATAGAACATATCGGGACAAAGTCCATGATTGTAAATACGCTTACTAAGGTTTTATCATCCAAGGTCTTTTATAAGCACACTGTCATATGGGTGTCGTTTTATATAACAATGTGCATGTTTAGAGGAAGTTTGTATTTTGATGTTCTTTGTTATAGACATATTTTATATTTATTTTCTGCAGAATAAACTAGATAGATCATTTATAAACTATGAATTTTATTCTTGTTTGATCTCATTAAAGAATAAAGTTGGATAAGTTGGAAATAGGCATGCTTAAGATCACATTACATGTGGTTTTCTTGTTGAACATCCATTCTCGATCTATGTCGTTGAATATATTGGTATTGTGATCATTGATGGGTCTAGTTATGAATATATGTAATGAAGGTCGCGTTGATCCCATGCTAATATAGTAGATCAACCAGATTGTGACTAAGAAGATAATTTAAAATAGATAGCTTTTTAGTGCAAACTTAGGACTATTTATAATATAATTGTTTTCATGAAATATATGTTGCCCAGTGGGAGATTGTTGGAATTTTATTTAATTTCTTGTTATGGGCTTCCATTTTAAGTGACATGATCTTGGCATATGTAATTATTTTATCATCTTGCAAAGGACATGTCAATAGTTAGATACTCACTAAAATGATCATTCTAAAAGAATGACGAATCAAGATTCAAATATATCCGTACAGTCATTGACACTTTGAAAACCAATAGTGCACGAAATCGTAATCAAGTAATATGGTGAATGAAATGTCGAACTTACGAGGACTATGTGTTTGATCGAATTATAGCTACTAATACCCTTTAATCGAATAGCAAATTGTAGTTGTGGTAAATCAATATCTAATTTATCAGCCAACTTGAAAGCAAGTAAAAGTTTGTCAAATTCATAAGACGTATTGCTAAAATGTAGAATTCCCTTTGCTAATCCATTTTTAGTTCAACAGTTTGAATTGACAATTTGAATTCATGCTTGTTGACGAAATTTCTTTTGATAACAATTAAAACTAATCCTACAAGTAATCTTCCCATATCTCTATAAAAGATATGAATGTGCAAGAAAGCACTAAACGAGTTAGAATATCTATAGAAACCATGTGAAACATAAAGGTATATATTTATCCTCTATCGAACCTCATAATGCTTATCACTACGTGATAATGATCATACTATCTCTCTCGATGATAGTAAAACCCACAAACAATTCAATCAATGGCCAATTAATTGAAAAGTAAACTAAACCGTGATAAACACCCAAAAATTCTAGAAAATTATCGTCAATTCAATTATTCAAACAAAAAATTTCATAATAAGGGCTCATCTCATCCTAGCAATGTACATATCTAGCAAAGCATATTGAAATTACAAGAAATCATTCTAGGTTTAATAAATATTACCCGAAAATTGAATAATTAGCAAGAATTCTTGAATTACTTTGATAAATCCTTGATATCTCCTAAATTTTCCCTCCAATCCTCGTAAAAATCTCCTAGTACGAAGTATGCTCAATTGTTTTCTTGCAATTTTTTAGTTGAAATCTCTTACAAAAATGAATTTGCCTTCTTCTTCAATATAATTCTCTCAAGTTCTTGAGTTATTTGTTGAATAAAAGAGGCTCTCACATGTTTATGAAATGTTTTGGTATTTATATGGCTCAAATCTGGGTCAAAGATATCGCCCAAAATCTTGTCAAGTTGAGTTTTGATCGTATAAGGAAACCTGAGATTCGTTCGAAATCTTGTAGTATACGGTAACATAGTACATTGAAATGCGACTGCATAGTTTACTTGTTGAACTCCAAATTCTTCCTTCTGTGTGTGAATGCGACCGTATGGATTTTTGAACTATGTGACCTCACAGTTATAGTTTTTTCGTTAGATAGACTTCAATATTTTGGTTATATCTTTCTCTTTTGATATCTGATTGAGATTATTCAATGTGCGTTGAGAAAATAACTCTCAAAGGACTATAATTCTTTCACGATATCATTATTCCAATTCGAACGTTTGCTATACCAAAAAAGGGTCTCAAACAGAGACTAAAAATGTGAAGCATAACTTTTTCTCTTGAAAGTTGATATGTGCAAATATTTCAATATTTGCACTTTAGTCCTCAAACTTTATTTTGCTTCGTTTCAACCCTTTTTCTTTTATAATCTTGTTCTTTTATTTTTCAATTGTATCCAATTAAAGTCTTGGCATCTTCAATCTTCATTTCATTGTCTGTATCATCTCTGGATTATTTGCAACTTGGTTTCCATCTTTTGGATTTCACTCTTTTTTGGGGTTTCATTTTGTTTCTTCCAATTTCTTATTCAATCATTGAGTTTTTACTATATAATACAAAAATATAACAATTTAGACTATATTTCACCAGAGAAGTAACTAAATATCACTATTTAAGACCCTGATAAGTGTATAAAATATACTTATCAAATATTCCAAACTTAAATATTTGTTTGTCCTCAAATAAAATCATCATATAAATAACAACAAACACACAAGCATGCAAAGATATTTGGTTAGACAATCCAAGTTTTTACCTCAAGATTCAAGATTTTAGAGTTAATACCACATACATGCTTCTAAGTCACAACACCAAATTAATATCCACTCTTTCAATACAAAATCGATGTGTATATGTGAATATTAAGTAATCAATCATGAATGCACTAGTTGTTTCAATTTTTGATCCTCTATGATCAAATTTATCATTTCATCTCTCATATGATTCACAACCACCCATTACTTTTCTTTTCGCTCAGTCCTAATGTGTAATCTAAGGTTGAATTATTCATTAATATCTTCACCCTCTCTAATTCAGACACACATCACTGGTTGCAAGTCAACACATTAATGAACAATGATTCTTCAATTATTTGATTGCTTCAACCATCAAGGCTCGACTAGACTAATTGTCTTTCATCAAAAGTCACATTCCTACAAACAATTGTTTGGGACTTAACCAAGGCATTTAGTATTTTTATTTTTTCATCCACGTACTTTTTCTAATATTCAAGTTTATATATTTTTTTGAATTTTCTCCCTAAAATTTTCTAGATGACCCATGTAGTAGACTTTACGTCGATAATTCTCAAATAAGATGATTTTAGGACATCAAATTTCAAAGACCCTTACAGGTTTAGTAACTCAAGTCAAAATGGCTTCGAAGAGAACATACTTTTTTTTTCAATCTAATTTCTAACTGCTTTCTAAATGATCTAGTACTGAGCTTTGAGCCAATGACTTCAAAATCGGATTTTGAAATACCCTTACGGGTTTAATCGCACAAGTCATAAAGGTTTCAAAGAAACGTTTTTAATTTCAAAAATTTATTGCCTTGATTAGTACAATATCCTTTATCAAACAGCTATGCAAACAAACCGACTTCCAAATTAAGACTTTTGCCCAATTTTATTCTATTAGTCTAAGACGATCCACACATAGCGTTTTCGCACATGAAATTCACATTTTTATCCGTATCTTCTCAATTTGTACTAAATTTGGTCTTAGAACAATTAATTTAAGGTAGTTTTGGGTATGGCCTCTATGTTTAATTTTTTAGCCAATTCAGCTTATGATTCAACTTGTTGCATCATGACATAAAACTCAATTCTTGTACGCATATAATATCAAATTCTGCAAAGCTGAGCATCAATGAGTTTAAGGACATGACTTATCCACAGTCTATAGATCAATACCAAATCTCAAATTAAATCAACATTGTCGGCCAGACCGTCTAACCCATGCAAGCACACATTTTAATAACAGAAAATATTTTTGGATTTTTTTATACTAAAGCGATACTAAAAACAAACACACTAAAACACACAAACATACAAAAAAAATTAAAAGCTCAAAGTTTTTTGTCTACCCCCAAACTTGAAACCAACATTGTCCTTAATGTCATAAAGTATACGTTAGCACATAAGGGGTGGGAAAGAAAAGGAAAACAGTACTCCCCGAATTTTTCTATTGAATGTGTGAGGCACTATGGGTGACAGCTAGACAATCTCTTTCATCATGCTTTTTCTTTGATCTATGTTAGTTTGAGTATTCAACGGTGTCATGTTACTGCACATAGCAGTCAAATTAAACATTAAAGACCAAATAAACTAGAACATATGTTACTTAGCCCAAATGATCGAAATAACAACAATAACTTGAAAGGCCTAAGGGAAAACATGATAGGATGGTAATACCATATAAATTGAAATGTGTCTAAGTCTAATGCAAACTAATAATAAATCTATATGCAATGCAATACAGAAAGCAAAGTAAATAAAAGAAAATTTGGATTGTCTTCCAATGAGCGCTTAGTTTATAGTCTTTAGCTAGACTGTACGAAGGGATTGATCATGGTAGTTCACGTTGGAATCTTGTAACCTTACACTCCTTGCAATTTTCAGTTTTACATCCTCTTTTTACCCTCCAAACCTTGAAATCTCCATTCTTCTTTCATCCAAGGCTTCCTAGATGCTTAGACTCTGTCTCCTTCTAGCCTTGTTGCACTTTTTCAACAATGTATTTGACATCATCCGATACTAATGGTTGCTTCAATGGATTATGTAGTTTAAAGATCTCATATGCATCATCCACCATCACAATTAGCTCATCCTTCTCCATTTTTAATATTTGTTTATTGCTTATTTAATATGATCATTTTATATTTTTAAATTGTAGAAATTGAACATTTGTTTGAATATTTTCATTGAATATGTGATCAAATGCAGAACGTTGACTACAGAGTTCCCTTCAGAAGCTTATTTTTGGAGAAGAAGTTAAATGATGTTTACCGAAAAACATAATGGTTTTGGAAACAAGTACTAAGATCATACCCTAACAAAAAATACCAAAGACTAGTGAATAAATCATCCTTATTTTAAGTGAGATTGAAATGAAACTTCTTGTGGCCATCTAAATTTTATTTAAATTTATCGTTTGATCTGCAAGTTTGATGGTTGTAGTTTGTACTAAGATGTAGTAAATTAAGAATGAAAGCTGACAATTCAGAAGTAGAAAAGGTGGTTACTTTTCTTAATGTGATGTTTATTGTAATGTGTTAGAAAAATGATGACCTTTTGTATCTCTATTCATATTTTGTATTGGTGAAGTTGCTTCCATGATATGATGGCTAGTAGTAGATAACTTCACATACATGTTGGGAAAAATGGCAACATGCCATTTATGTAGGTCTGAAAATGGCACTCTATCATTTTAATGGAAGTATCAAGAATAAATTATATTTTTCACTCTAACACTTTCACATTAACTAACATAATTTTCAAAACAATAAATTCAATAATCATACGACCATCGCAATTTGAAATAATATTAAGCCATTTAAAATGATGGCATACCGTTTTGGGTCACAAAGTCTCGGTATCACTCCTAAACTAGTTTATCATATTTTGGAACATCTTGAATGATTTTTACAAGCTAAACAAGCTAATTTATGAAGAACATTATCTTGTAATTGAAATATATTGGAATTTGATTACTTACCATATCATTCATAGTGTAGTCTACTGTAATTTACTCACAAAACAATGATGTTGGTCACTATCAGAAAAACTTTTGTATCAAAGTTGGTATTCTAACTTAGTGAAAAACATGCATTTGTTCATTTTCATATGGATACGAGTGAACATAAAGTGAAACTAATGCAAAAGTAGTTGAAATGGTACCGATCCGTTTAAAACGATGGCATGTTGTTTTGGGTAAAAAAAGTCTCAATTTCACTTCAAAACTAGTCAATTATATTTTAGAAATTTTACTAGCTAAATGAGCTTATTTATTGAGTATTTTAACTCATAGTAAAATATAATGAAATTCGAGTTCCTTATCTTCATCTGCAATAAAGTCTATTGTAATTTTCCCGCGAAATAATATTGTTGGTTACTACCGCATGAACTTTACATCTCTCGTAGTTAAGTCTAATACAGTTTACTCAAGGAACAATAGTGTTGGTATTTATCATGTGAACTTTATATCGATACTCGAGTCCAAATGTAATGAAAACTTCCATTTATACATTTTCATATGCATACGAATGAAAATAAAGTGAAATGGATATGAAATTAGTTGAAACGACACCTAATCATTAAAAACGGTTGCATGATGTTTTGGATTACAGATTCTCAGTTTCACTCCAAAATGAGTTGATCATATATTGGAACATCATATAAGACTTATACAAATTAAACGAGCTAATTTGTTGAGTTTCTTATCTCATAATTGGAATTTGAATTATTTACCTTTGTTCATAATGAAGTCTATATAGTTTACGGAACAATATTATTGATCACTATCGAATGAATTTTTGTATTGATCTTGATATAGAAATGTAATAAAAACTTGCACTTGTTCATTTTATATGAATACGAGTGAACGTAAAGTGAAATGAACACAAAAATAGTTGAAACGACACCTAACCTTTTCATTGACATCATGTCGTTTAGGTCACAGGGCCTTGATTTCACTCCAAAACGAGTTGATAAGACTTGGAACACTTTAGAAGACTTATAAAATTAAAAGTTAAATGAGCAAATTTTATGAATATCTTATCTCACTATTAGAATATGATTAAATTAACTTTGTTTGTACTAAGTGTAATGCAAATTACTCATGGAACAATAGTATTGGTTGTTATTGCGTGAACTTGATATCGATACTCAGGTCCAAATATAATGAAAACTTTCATTCGTTCATTTACATGTGCATACGAATGAAAATAAAGTGAAGCAGATGTGAAATTACTTGAAAATATACCCTATCATTTAAAACGGTAGCATGACATTTTGGATTACAAGGTCTCGATTTCACTCCAAAACGAGTCGATCATGTCTTGGAACATCATATAAGACTTTTACAATTTAAAGAGCTAATTTGTTGAATATCTTATCTCATAATTGAAATTTGGATTATTTACCATTCTTCATAGTGAAGCTTAGTATGATTTACAGACGGAACAATATTGTTGGTCACTATTCAGGGAACTTTTCTATTGACCTTCATATCCAAATGTAGTAAAAACTTGCATTCATTCATATGATGTTGATAAACTGGTTCTAACTCAGAAATGGACTCATTGTCAAAATTGAAATTTGGATCAATAAGATTAAGGAGTTCAATCTTAATATCTTCATCAATTTGTAGATTATGAAGCTTGCTTTTCAAAGGATATTTGTTAGAACAATGACCTCACCTTTTGCATTTCCAGCAAGACATTATTCTTTTTTGAAAATTCTTTTTAGAAGGATAAAATTTTTGAAAATTCTTTTCTTTTCAATAATTTTTTTGTTTAGAAGAAAAAAATTCTTTTTTATTTTGGAGGACCTATTTTCTCAAATCCATATTGTTTACAGAAATATCTAAGTTCTTTTCGATTGTCATGTCTTTCTGATTTCAATTTAACTTTGAGTTTAAATTCCTTAAATTCATTACAGAGAGCTAATCCTTCGCGATTAACGAAATTGATTAATTTTCCAAAAGTAAGCCCGTCATATGGAATAGAATTATCATTACTCTTTTTTGTTGAATTTTTGACTCTTTTTGAAAAAGTTTGGGAAGTTCAGATAAAAATATTTCTTTTCTATAAGGTTGATAACAATCATTTTGCAGTAAAACTATTGTTAAAAATATAACTTTATACCAATGAAAATTGTGTAAAGTAGGACAATTAGGATTCATTAAAAATCATAAACTTTTCAAAAATATTTGCTGGAACTCCAATAAAATGTTTGATAATACTATAAACAAGAGTAGTAAAACTATTTGATTTCTATCTTCAATAGAAAGTTATTTGAACCACCAATTATTTAATTGGCCATAGTGGCGGATGCAGAAATTTTGAATTAGTGGGGTACAATCCTGGATATAGGAGATTGGGCTGGGCTGTAGCCCAATCCCCTCCCCAGCTCACTTAATAGTTTTTAGGGCCAAAATAAATAAATAAATAAATATAAGTAAAAAAAAATATGTGTACATTTAATTTTTTTTACATGTTAGCACAGTTTGTTACGTATTACTCTGGCTTGTAGTCCGAACCTAGATCCGTCCATGACACAATCAAAATTGCAAAAATGTTGTAAAAAAATAAAAATAAAAAACGTTAGATATGCAATAGAATGGTTTAATACGATGCTTGAAAAATAAAAATAAAAAATGTTTGAAAAAAAAATTTATCAATATATATGGATAATCAAAACATCTTTACCCAACTACTCTAGATCATCACTATTGAATTTAGACATGAAAAATAAAATTTTATGAAATGAAATGAAGTTACACAACTTTGATCATCAAAGACCACTATCCAATATTTTATTATTTTATTCCCCCAAAGGTCAAATGAAATTTTCTCATTCCAATAAAACACACGGTGTCAGTAAACTGGCTTCTATGACTTTCTAGTTTATTCACTCACCACTCTCTCTCCTCTCTCTTTGTTTCGTCCTTGTTCATCCTTTACCCTCTCTTTCCACTCTTAGTTCTCTCACTTTCTTTTTACATGATAATTACATACACAATACAATACACATTTCTCTGAATGACAACCAAATAATTCAATACCTATGTGTTGACTGTCCAAAAATCTTTGTCCAACTCAATTCCTGAATTATGATATCACCAATCACGGACGGAATCACTATGGGACTTTTTTTTAAATACATACACAATACACACAACTAAACACATTTATAGTATGCTATGTCAGTGGAAGAGTGTTCATCAACATAAGAAGAAGAAGAAGAAGAAGAAGAATGGGTTTTGATTTTCCAAGGAAAGGGAACTAGGGATGGGTTTCCATTTTTCCATTTGGGCACTAGAGTCTTCTTCTGGGTTCTGCTGAAGAGGACTGAAGGCCAAAAAAAAAAAATCAATTTCTGGAAGTTTGTGGGTCACGTGACCCACTGGGACCCACTATGGGTCCACCTCTGATTGGCCAGTAAAATCAATAGTAATATTGTTTGTAGCTTCTAAAGGACTATCATTTTGAAGAAGATAAGAATTATAACAAATTCCCATTCTTTCAGTGTATTGAATAATTCAATATTCAGACATACCATCTATATTCCATTAAACAATACTTGTACCATCAAATGAAACATTTTCTTATTTTTCTTCAAAAAGTAAATCAGGCGAAGTATGTTGAGAGGATAATAAGTAGGGATTTTTGAAAATCAATTATTTTGACCTTTTAGCTTATTGATATGAGGAACTTCGTCGTCAATAAATTGAGATTCAATTTCATCAATTGTATTGATGTTATTTGAAATAGAAGAGAAAGATAATTTTGATAATTAAGTAGCAAGTTCTTTTAGAATGTCAACATCAATTTTCAAAATTTTACGAGTAACCTCATGAAACTTAACTAAAGTTGGTTCCATGGGTTTTTTGGATGACTTTAAAGAAGTAGATGCCTCAAATTCAGAATTTTTTCAATTCTATTAAGTTGAGAGTACATAGATTAAAGAATTACATTAGTGTAGTTATTCTAAGTTTGAATATTTTTGATATCTTTAGCAACGACTTCAGAGTTATCTGGTCGATCTGTAGATGTCTTTTTGAGATGAGAAGCAAGAATTTCAGTATTTCCTCAAGTACTATAATATATTGCTTAGGAGGATAAGAGGATTGAATAGTATCACTAGAAGGTTTTTTCCAATTCTTTTTTGAAAAAAAAAAAAAAGAAAGTATTTTGAATAGATTTTGTTTTTGTTTTTTACCATAAACTTCGGAATAAATCCATTCATAAAAACTTAAATCCTTTGAAAATTTATCATAATCCTTCCAAAAAGATTCTCTTTCTTCTTTTGAAAAGTTTTTTCAAAAGAAGAAATAAATTTTAAAAGAAATAACATTACATTGTTGATCTAGTCTTTCTAGAATAGAAGGTAACATATCAGATAAAGTCAGTAAACCAGGTTCTTCTGATTCTTCTACTTTATCTTCATTACCATATTGAAGTTTTGGAATATTTGGGTTAAAACCAACACCACTTAAAAGAAGAAGTAAAAAATTTTGTAGATTGAAAAGTAAAATCTTTAGATTTATCTTCAGATCTAGAAGAAAAAATCTTTGAAATCTAGATGAAGATGAAGATGATCCTCTAAAAATCATCTTAACATTTCCATCAGGAAAAGTGATTATTTGATTATGAGTAGTTTGAATAGGAGCAGGAATAGGATTTTGAACATTTCAAAATTTCTTTCAAGTCCTCTAGTTTGAAGATTCCAAAGTACTCTCTTGGGGATCATGGTAGTTGAATGAAAAGGATTGACTTCAACCAAAAGACTTTCATCTTTTGGAGATGAACGAAGAGCACCAATATTGAGCCAAGTACTCATAACCTTGTAATATATTCTATATATAACCGCAAAAGAATTTGGATGATCATCAAAATCAAGATTTTTTGTTTGAATGTGAAGATTTAGAGCATTAAAATAGCCTATCATTTATATTGATAAAAAAAAATTTGAATAACAACTTGAAAATACAGGAACACTTTCGAAATTTGATTCTAGATCAGATAATAATGAATATTTGAATTTGAGGAGTCTCTTATCCCTGAGAGTTAAGAGAATAGGAATGTCTAAATCAAGTCGAAACAATGGTTTAACAGCAACTTGCAGTAAATCAAAATGTCTGCATCCGCTGGCATCAATGTATTTATCATGCTTGAAAGCTAACTTAGCCCCTGTTTAATAGTTAAAAAAAAAAGACTGATTAAAATTTAAGTAAAAGTCAAAAATTAATTTTAAACACATATGGTTTACAACTTTTCAATCACACGATATTCTATCAACTTTAATCAAAATCTACTAAAATTTCAATTTCAATATCTAACAAATCGGGGCTTAATGTTAGTGTAAGAACACAAAAATATACAATATAGTCACTGGCAACGACGATGTCAAGTGCAACTCTGATTCTAACATAACAATGTCGAAAATTTGTTTTGGGTTATCGAATGCGTGTAGACTTGTGGGTTATCAAACATTTCACAGGGTTACGATAGTTTAAATTTATTTAGACCTTTTAAAATTCTTGTACACACATTCAAACAAATCCCAATGAAGGTTTTGATAGATTTAGATTTATACATTATCACAAATAAAAGGATGTGATTAATTGGTAAATTTATTTATCAAATTCAGTGATATAACAGGTCTTCATAGTTTACTACAATATATTTTTGAGACAACTTAATCTCAATTAGAGGTTTTCACTTCTCAGCATAAAGACTTCGTGTGAACTATTCATATAGTCAATTTTTATACTTTAAATAAACAAATATGCCAACCAAATGAGAGGGAAAATGTAAGAAAGTGAAATTAAGAGCATTAACCCCTATTTGGCATCCATTAAAATTATAATTCATTTTTCTCTATCTTCTTATCAATCACAAATTCTTCAATAAAGTAATATTACATGAAATCCCCAAACTTTTTCTTACATTTTAACCACCATAAAAAAAAAAAAAAAAAAAAAAAAAAAAAAAAAAAAATAAACAAAAAAAAAAAAAAATAAACAAAAAAAAAAAAAAATAAACAAAAAAAAAAAAAAATAAACAAAAAAAAAAAAAAACTATCCAAACAATTAAAATTCAACTAATGAGGCCAAAACATTCAAGCTTAGGTTATTAAAATAATTTACATAGCCTAACACGAAAATGAAACATGGTTAAATTTATAGTTTGAAATGGCTTTTAAATAGTCAAAAAGAAAGTATTTCTTCTAGTTAGATGAAACTTTTTAGCGGAAATCGGTCCAATGTGACTTCATCCAACAGCATTTTTGGAATAGTAAATTCTTTTAAAAATTAGTTTGTAAACAAAAATAAAGACAGCTCCCTTTAAAAGCTCTTGTACAAAAAGCAGAAGAAAGGATCATGCCAAAGGGGCCCTAATACATCTTAATTATTTGAACAAAGATGATTTATCAGTCAATGTCGCCGTGCGAAAATTGTTATATTATTCAATAAAGTTGAAATATAATTTTATTCATTAAAAATATAATAATGACATTGTTACCCAAATTGATAATCATAGTCTCTAAATAAATATCATTACTCTATTTATTTTCAAGAAAAGTAACAAATGTATCAATGTCTATGGTTCATTTACACTAGGGTTACCGCTGCAAGCTACCCACGTGATATCCAATGTTGATGTCAAATTTAGTATCTGCAGCGTGGTCAATAGATCCTAATGTCTCCCGCATCCACCTAAGTAGATTCCTGCACATTAGAACAAACCTTTAGCCACACGTGACCACCTTCGATAGTGGTAAAGTTGGCCATGTACACTCTAACAATCAAGTCAATTGATGATATAAGTTTTTGAATGTGGGAGCTGCTCTAGACACGAGCCTCTTGTATATATGAAAATCAAAGGGGTTTGGCTTCGGGGGATTTAAGTAAGAGATAACAAAATTGTAGTTTGAGAGTCTAAATTTGCATTACATTTGGAATGGCACATTGTATGAGCTTTTATAGTAGAATATGATAAATAATAATCGTTGGATGAAAATATGCGTAGCATTATCCAGATGGTGAGACCTCTGTTCTTAGATACCAATCAACTATAAGCATTTGATGTTAATACCATTTTGTTGCCCAAAATCTGACACGAGACTTTGACTTGACCTTATACTACCTACTTGCACTCATAAAGAGAACATTAGTGCTACACATGATTATAATCTTCAAAAGTGTCACCATATACATATTAATCATTGCATATACTTTGAACTTCTATGTCTCATACACCTGAACATTAGTTTTGGCAAATATATAATTTCAATGTTCTTACGAAGAAAAATGTAAATCTACTTTGATATTTCTAAATTAATAAACTTATCCCACTAAAATTATTCCAAGACAACCCATATACAAGCTATTTTCCAACAAATTTTTCCTACACAAGGCATATACACACATGGAGATGACGAACAGTTATAGCATGCAATTTGTCCGACTTCGTTCCCCATCTTCCTCATCATTTGATCCTTCAACTAAAGGTATAGATAACGAATTCCGTTAGAACTATTTCTGTAATGTCTTGAATTTTTACTACTAGTTAAATTTAAATTTTGGACTTAAGTACGCTATTATTGAAGTCTAATGACTTTATTGGTTATTGGCCTAATCTAATGATCTAATTGGTTATTGGTCAATAGTTTGAGAGCCTAAGTAGAGAGTTATTTTGGAAGTTAGATGAAATCATGTGTAAAACATATGTAAATATGCCTACTGGTCTTGATTAAAGATGATTTATTGATCATATGCATTATTCACAGCATATTTCAAGTCAATGTAATTAATTTGACCGCGTAAATAAAGGTAATTGATTTAACCACATGCATTATTTATACCAAGTTTTAAGCCTACTCAATTGATTTGACCACATGATTAAAGGTATTGATGTGACCATTTTCCTTACAATAAACCATTTATGTATTAACCATGTCTAATATCTAGCCATTTCCTTTTACTTTCCTACACATGATCTAAGAATTCACACTATAAATAGGAGACTAAGCCAACACTAAACTACCCCTCACCAACTATTTACACACTCTTTCTTTCTAGCTCTATCACTTTTCTCTCCACATTTACTCTTTCTCTTGTTCTTTTTATATTAGATATAGTCTTACTCTTACACAATGTCACATGAATACTCAACCTTATATGCGGCTTAAGGACCTCTCTCCAACAATCACCCATTCTATTATTTTGAATTGTCCAATGAAAAGAAAGTTGTGCTTTATGTTTATGACTGCTAATATTTATGTATGTAATATTTCTACGGTTATGTTTATGTTTTTGTCCATATTACGTATGTTCTATTCAAAATGGACTGAAATTTCATACTTCTAAGCACTAAAAGAAATTTAGCACCATATAATTTTGGTTTAATTACCGTATCTCTTTATGCAAGTTATGAATTTTTCATAAAAGAAACATATATGAAATCATTATCCACTCATACTTATTAGAATTATTCTTACCCCTTTACCTCTACTTTCAGATAATTGATTATTCAGGGTGGCGGGCACTGAGATGGCTTATGATGACAAAAGTTTTAATAATAAAACTATTATGTTGTCAAAATATTGTTATTTCATTTGATTTTAAATATTTTAAGATATTTCTCATTTCAAGTTAATATATTAAACTCATTACATTATTTGAATTTTGATAAGTATTTCAATAATTTATATAATTGTGTCGAATGCTCTTAAATTGGTTTTATTTTATGATTTAGTGGCACTCGAATCGTTAAGAGTTCAGGTTGTCACATTTGATATCAAAGCAGGTCTACATTCCTGTACGTCCCAAAAAAAAATTTAAAAAAAAATCCTTTAGTGACACGTGTTCAAATTGATGAATTTCATTAAAATATTATTTTATAATTTATTAATCACTAGTTTCAAACAAGTAAGTTGTAATAGGAATTGAAATATTTCTTTAAATTCCTCGTGATGCCATACTCCAAATCGTCACTCCTCAAATCAGATATATCATATGTTTCGTCGTAATATTTAATATTTTTAATTGTGCTTATCTTTATGTTAGTTAGATAAACAATACAAATTATGAGGTGTGAATAAATACGACTCATTTTCAAAATTATAAGCATCAGGAATATTTGATTACATGTAGCAACATGAAATATTAAGACATATCATGTTCCTAATAATTATATGTGAAATACATTGTATTTAAAGTATTGCTTATTTCAACTGTCGAGAGCTGCAGTAAAATAATTTAGAAAGCCTTTAAGTTAGGACAGGACAATTAAGAAATACCAAAAATAATAATAATAATAATAATAATAATAATAATAATAATACTGAATAAATAAATAAAAATTCATGTTTTAAGCACCTCTAGTTTCCACGTATTTTTTAGTTTTCTTGATTTGCATATTCACGAGATTGAAAAGTTTTGTCAAAAAGATCTAAACTATCTAAGGAGGGTTTGGGATTTAAATGGTCCACTTGTAACCCCCCCCCCCCCCCCCCCCAAAAACAAAAAACTATTTGTTATAATTCGAACCAGATCTGAAACTATTTTACTGAAAGTAGAATAGCTTTGATACAACTTGTTGAAAACGAATGAGGCTATATAACATAATATGAAATATATGATCCCACACAAAAAATAAAACTAAAGGCAAGAAATAGATTAGCAGAGAAACGGAGTATTTAATTCAACAACCAGTGGAGAAAATAATATTGTCACAACAATCTTAACAATTCTCTTAAACTGAATGAAGAGTTTACAGTTTATAGAGGACATGTCAAAACCCTAGAAATAACCTAAAAGATAGAAACTAGGTCAAAATAACCGTGCTAGTTGTGCATTATTCAAATCAACAAAATAAAAAACAATACTTCAAATTCACTTTTAAAAAAATTATATTCTCAAAAACTTTTAAGAAAATTTCATTTTTAGAAACATCTATTCCAAGAATTTCTGTTTCATAGAATTCCTTTTTTTTTTAACCCTATTTTAAGAAATCCTCCGTTTATTTAAACTCTTATTTCAAGAGATTTCAATTTTGCAAATTTCATTAATGATGATGATGATGATGATGATGCAATTTTCTTTCTTTCAACCAGTCTTTACTTATTGTAATATTATTCATTAAGGCTTTGTCATCCCGAGGTCGAAGAACTAACAATGCTGAACAACCCCAACAATCTTAATAGCACGAACAGCCCCAACCGAACTAGGTTGACCCACATTTGCTCAGCAATTCCTCGTCATGTTGCGCACATTCACCCAAGCGACAGTGTCACAACAATTACCATGAAAATCGACACCATCACCACCATCATAATAACAAACACTAACGGTGAGAAAAGACGCAAGGAACACAACTGTTGTTGTCGTTGAGCAATTTAGGTAGCAGCACCCTATCCTTCGAGGAAGGTTTAGATCCCTTCGAAACAAAATATTGGTTAGCATGGATAGAAAGGATCTCCAGTCTCACTGACTACCCAGACTTGAAAAGTTACATACATAACCTTTATGCTAAAAAGGGACGCCATGCACTGGTGGGACTTAACCTAAAGGTTAAGGGCTCTCGAACATATATGGACATGGAACCAATTCAATGAGAACTTTTAGAAGAAATACTAAACTACAAGTGTCCAAAATCAGAAAGAGATTAAGTTTATTACATTAACTCCGGGCTCTATATCTCTAATTTAATACGAGCGGAAGTTTGAAAAATTATCCCATTATGTCCCCAACTTTGTGGATACAAAGGAGAAAAATGCAAGGCATTTTTAACAAGGTTCAATGATCTAAGGCTAGCAGTGATAGTGCTTGAACTATGAACCTACGATGAAGTGTTAACAAAGGCACAACTGAAAAATTTCAAAGGTTGCTCCAATGAGAAGCACAAACAACAATATGGGCATACAGAAAAATGCAAGTAGGATGATAACACAAACAAATGACAACAAAACTATGCTAAGAAAGGCAAAGGAGGTGTGATTCAAGGTGATAATAAGAGCTATCCGATTTGCAACAAATGCAAGAAATACTACTTAGGGCCTTGTCTCCTAGGGACAAAAACATGTTTCCAATCTAGACAACAAGGGCACATGAATAGGCCTTGCCCTAAGATCCAACACAAATAGGAAAGCGCACACCATACGTAAGAATATGCATCCAAAGGACAGGCAAGAATCTTTGCATTCACAAAATAGAAAGAGGATCAAAATCGTAATATTTTGGCTAGTAACATTTTAATATCTAAATTACATGCTTATGTGTTAATCGATTCCCAAGCCACTCACTCCTTTATATCCATTAAATTCGTACAAAGATTAGATATAAATATTATACATGTACGTTTCCCCTTAGAAGTGTATATACCCTCTAGAAATGTGCTAAACACAAATAATATATTTAAGGCAGTAAGGATAAAAATCGATGATGGGTCTTCAAAGATGGAACTTTATGTACTAGATATGTACGATTTTGATGTAAGCTTTGGGATGGAGTGGTTATCCAAGAATCGCGCGACAATTCATTATTTCAAAAAGGAGGTAGTCTTCCAAAAAATAGGAGAAGGCGACTAAGAGTAGGCCTCTACCCCACGTTGTGTCTACATTAAAAGCACAACGGATCTTACAATCAGGAGGTGGCGTAGGTTTCCATATGTTGGCAATAAATAAGAGGAGATAAGGAATTAATAGTCAGTGAAATTAGAAAGGTATGAGAATTTTCAAAAGTTTTTCCAAATGATGTACTTGGCGTGCCACCTGAACGAGAAGCTGAGTTCACACTCGATCTCACCTTCTAGGCCGTACCTAATTCTAAGGCCCCTTACAAAATGGCACCAAAAGAGCTACAAGAATTAAAGGCACAGATAGAAAAACTGTTAGAGAATGGATTCAACCAACCTAGTGTATCAACATTGAAAGCGCCAATGCTTTTGTCAAAAAGAATTATGGGTCAATGAGGATGTACATCGACTGTCGGGAACTGAATAAGATTTCTATTAAGAACAAGTATCATCTTCCCAGAATTGAAGACTTGTTGGACCAACTTCGAGGTTCATTGGTAGTTTCCAAGATCGATCTACAATCTGGATACCGTCAACTAAGGATCAAGATAAGTGATAGCTCAAAGACAACTTTTAGGACTCAATATGGCCACTAAGTGTCCCTAGTTATGCCGTTTAAGTTTGATAAATGTGTTTTTACACACTTATTTAGAATTTAAATATGATTATTATTGATGAAATTACTGAAATTCTACTCACATTTAAGTAACATTTGCTTTTGTAGGCAAAAAATCATTTAGGGAAAAGAACAATGCAAATGGAGGAAAAATGGGACCAAAAGCTTACAAAATTAAGTTGGGGACCAAAATGTATGAGTGTCAAAAGTTTAAGGACTTGGTATTGTAATTTTGAGGGCGTCATTGAAAGAAAAGTCAAAATTTGAGGACCAAATTTGTACAAGTTCAAAGTTGAGGAACCTAGTGTGCAAATACGGGGAGGACTTGAGCTGCAAATAATGAAAACCATTGTAGCGGCGCCGTAGCTCCACAAAGCTGCCTAATTATAGAGCCATGGCACTGCAGAGCTACTTCAAGGCGTCGCAGCATCCCGACTACTATAAAGGACCTGTTTGATTGTTTTGTATCAATTTTGGACCATCTTCCAATTATAGGACATGATTTTTGGGGCTTTTAAAAGGCAAATTCAACTATTTTCTTCTCATTATTCTTCATCTTGGAAAGAAAACCCTAGCCTCCTTCTCTTTCTTTTTACTTTCCTTTTCATTTTTTTTTTCCTTTTCTTTTCTTTTTCTTTCCTCTACTTTGTTTTCTTTATTTTCTTTTCCTTGGTATTTTTGGGAGCAAATCATAGAGCACGAAGGAGAATCATTCTAGGAGGTGCAGAAATATTTGAAAAAATCAAAATCAAGCTTCAAATTGGGTTGTATCTATAACTTTGTATGTTCTTAATTATTTTGTCATGTTTGCAATGTATTTTGTAAAATACTCTCATTTTTATCCTTTATATAAAACAGGCTAACTTATTGTGTTAGGATTTATGGTAGTAACTTAATCGAAATTTAATTAATTTCAATATTTGCTCTTTAATGTCAAGTTATTTACTTTCATGTGTTTTTACTATTGTTATTGTTGCATTTTCATTTACGTGGCCAATGAATGATTATTTTTAGTGAATTGTATATCGTTCGAGAAAAGATTGTGCACTTTAGACCAAATAGTAAAAGCCCTAGGTTTGTTTAGATGATAAAGATATATCCCTAACCCTAGGTGATCCTTTAAGTTATTTTCACAAATGTTTAATATAGTTGTTTGGTTTTAATCGACATAGAGATATAGTAGGTTAAACCAATCAATTAGAGTTAATTTCGCTCGAGAGAGGTAATTGGCTAAAATTGAAAAATCGAGTCTAACATCGTAAATGAGTAACTTGTTATATGGATTGTGGAGAAATTGATTAGTCGACGGTTAAACGAAACCATAAATCTCAACCACGTTTTCCTCCGAAATTCCCAAGATTTTTATATTTTCTTATTTTATAGATTTTTAGTTATATTCCAAAATCATAATTTTATTGTGTTTTTATTTTTATTGTTAGAATTAAATTAATCAAAGTTGTGTAATCTAAAATATATATTCCTCGAGGAATCGACAACTCACACTCAAAAGGTTCACTTTATTAATTGAATGCGACCCAGTGCACTTGCGATGTATAATTTTAGCGAACAGGGTTGATAAATGTCCCTAGAGTATTTATGGAGTTGAAGAGCCGTGTCTTCCATGATTTCCGTGATCGATCTGTCATCGTATTTATTAATGAAACCCTAATCTATTCAAGGAAAGAAGGAGAGTGTGACGAACACTTGAAGATTGTGTTGGAAATCTTGAGGAGAAATTATATGCAAAATTTAACAAACATGAATTTTGGTTAGACTGAGTAGTATTACTTGAGCATGTCATTACAACTAAAGGAATTGAGGTAGATCCAAACAAAGTGGAGGTAGTTTTGTATTGGTCAAGGCCAACTTATGTAGGGAAATTTCGTAATTTTCTGGATTTAGTCAGATATTATAGAAGGTTCATCGAAGTTCTTAAAGGCATTTGGACCACTAATATATTTAACTCGTAAGGGTACAAGATTTGACTGGACCAAAAATTGTGAAGGTAGATATGAGGAATTGAAGAAAAGATTGGTTAACATACCGGTGTTGACTAATCCAGAATCGGCATAAGGTTTTGTAATCTATAGTTATGTATCTAAGAATGGCTTGGGATGCATTTTGATGCCACAAGGCAAGGTGATCACCTACGCATCAAGAGAACAAGAAATATATAAGCATAATTACCCAACGTATGACTTAGAGCTCGCTGCAATCGTTCATACACTAAAGATTTAGAGACACTACCTATACAGGAGCAAATGCGACATTAATACAAAAGCCTTTATGAAAGGAGTTCAAGAGATTAAGTCTCAAGATTATCACAACTAAACCTGGTACCATAGTCGGATAAAAGTATTATCGATCCAATCAACACTCTGTAACAGGATTAAAAGTCATCAGAAAGGTAACCAGTCCCTAGAATTTATTAACACTGAGATAGAAATGGGAAAATTGAAAGATTTTACACATCTGATAATAAAGTATTGCATCATCAAGGACGATTATATGTGTCAAGCTTTGAAGAATTGAAGAAGAAAATATTAGAGAATGCTCACTCTACTCCATATTCAGTGATTCAGGAGGTACAAAGATATACCTAGACCTAAAAATGGTATTTTGGTAGAGATTAATGAAGAAGGATATAGCCGAGTACGTTGAAAGGTGTTTGATATGTCAGCAAGTGAAAGTGAAACACCAACGACCATTAGGGTTGCTGCAGCTATTGGATGTCCCAAAATGGAAATGAGAAGATGTGATGATGGACTTTGTTGTAGGTTTACCAAAATCAAGAAAAGGTAATGAGCCTATTTTCATTGACCGATTAACAAAGTCTACTCATTTCTTACCAGTCCGCATAACCTTTTCTATGGACTAATTTGCACAGTTGTATGTTAAGAAAGTGGTGGAGTTGCACAATATACCAGTTTCAATTGTGTAGGATAGAGACATAAGGTCCACGTCGAACCTTTGGAAGAGTTTACATCGGGCTATGGGAACTAAATTGAACTTTAGTACAACTTTCCACCGTCAAACAGATGATCAAACTGAGCGGACGATTCAATCATTACAGGATATGCTTCGATTGTGTATTTTAGAGTTTTGTGGACATTGGGAAAAGCATCTACCTATAATTGAGTTTACTTATAATAACAGTTATCATACATCTATCGACATGGCA
Source organism: Olea europaea var. sylvestris (assembly GCF_002742605.1). Taxonomy (NCBI): domain Eukaryota; kingdom Viridiplantae; phylum Streptophyta; class Magnoliopsida; order Lamiales; family Oleaceae; genus Olea; species Olea europaea. The sequence continues at coordinate 262,253 of NW_019266527.1, read as the reverse complement.
CCCTAAGAAACATTGTATGGGAGAAAATGCAAATCGCTAGTTCATTGAGACAAAGTTTGCCAATGTGAAATTTTAGGTCTAGAGATTATTGAACAGATTGTGTAGGCTATCAAGAATATCTGTAACATTATTAAAACGTCTCAAGACACACAAAAGAAGCTATGAGATGAGAGGAAAAATGACTTGAAATTTCTTGAAGTTGACAAAGTATTCCTCAAAGTAGCACCTATGAAGGGAGAATTATGTTTCAGTAAGAGTAGAAAATTGCGATCAAGATTCATTGACCACCCAAAGTCTTGAGGTTCGTTGGAAGTTGACCATATTAGTTTGCCTTACCTCCCTAAACTCTTAGCAGTACGTGACGTATGTCACGTGTCTATGCTCAAGAAGTACATCCCTGATCCGAGCCATGTAGTGAACCATCAATCAATTGAATACAACGCAGTATGAGTGATGAAGAAGTACCAGTTGAAATCATCAATCAGAAATTACAAGCGCTCAGAAATAAAGTGGTATATTTAGTAAAAGCGTGATGACATAATCACTCAGTTGAAGAAGCTACATGGGGGCGAGAGTGAAAATTCAAGCCAAGTACCCCACAAATCTTTAAGGAATTTCAAGGTAAATTTCGAGGACGAAATTTATTTTAAAGGGGTAGGTTGTAACCTCTCGAATTATTACTACTTGATAAATTTAAATTTAGGACTTAAGTGCGCTATTATTGGAATCTAATGATCTTATTGGTTGTTGGCCAATAGTTTGAGGATCTAAGTTGAGAGTTATTTTGAAAATTGGATGAAATCATGTGTAAAATATACGTAAATATGGTAATTGGTCTTGAATAAAGATGATTTATTGACCACGTGCATTATTCATATTATATTTCAATCCAATGTAATTGATTTGACCATGTAAATAAAGGTAATTGATTTGACCACGTGCATTACTTATACCAAGTTTTAAACCAAGCCAATTGATTTGACCACATGATTAAAGATATTAATTTGATCTTGTTCATGACAATCCACCATTTATGTATTGACTATGCCTAATATCTAGCCATTTCATTTTATTTTTTTGCACATGGTCCTAGAATTTACACTATAAATAGGATACAAACCCAATACTAGACTATTCATCACCAACTATTTACACTCTTTTTCTCTAACTCTATCTTTACTATTTCTCTTATATTTTTTATATTAAATATAGTCATACACTTACAAAATCACAAGTGAATACTTAACCCCATAATGTATTGGGATTTAGTTGCGTTACGCACGAGAATTTAATATCATATAAGTTCGATCCAATTTTCGCGTCTCAGTATACAATTTATGAATTTTTCCTTGAAATACATATATGAATTCATTATCCACGCACACTTATTGAAAATTATTCTCACTCCTTTATGCCTCTACTTTCAAATAATTGATTATTCAAAATGGTCGGTACGAATGTAACTTATAGCGACAAAAATTTCAATAATAAAATTATTAAATTGACAAATTATTTTTATTTTGTTTAATTTCAAATATTTTAAGATCCCCCTCTCTCTTCATGTTAATTTATTAAACTCATTACATTGTGACAAGTGCATTAATAATTTATATAATTATGTTGAATACTCTTTAAATTAGTTTTAATTGATGATTTAATGACAGTAATCATTCATGGTCAATATCAAGTATGAAAAATATGGGCATCCGTAAGAACACGTGGCTGAGTTCTAACAAAACTTCTACTGTAAAGGTCTTAGTTTAGTTATTTGCTAAAATATATTACTTGGAGCTTTGAACCCCATTATTTATTTTTAAAAAAAAATGCATTATTCCACAACATTTTGACGTCATTTCAATCACATTCTTCAATAAAATAATGTTACACGTAAATTCAAAAAATTTCCTTATTTTTTAACCACACATTCCCCATCAATACACTAGTGAAAAATTCATTTTTTCCTCCAAAATGGGGATCAAACAAGGGCTTGAAAGTATTCAAATAAGACTATCCCAGGAACAGTATGCACACGATTATAGGATCACATCATTTCATTTTGTTCCTACATAATGTCAGTTCAGACAGACAAATACAAGGCACGCTCAATAAGGAATAATGGATTCTATGAGCTCTTGAAGTGGAGCCAGCTCCTTCTTGTCAATCAGCCCGAACTCCTGCATCAGAAAACATATATTTATGTTATTATAAAATTGAAATCTAGTTTAGCATCAAAACATTCGAAGAATATTTGACGTTCGTAACAATAGTAAAAGAATGAGGGTTCGACCAACTCCCTTGCCATGGAACTGAAATGGTATGACCAGTCTATAGCGAGTTACAGTTCTACAAATAATCATTCTTAGCTTATTATGTCATTTACCCTCCTCTTATGTTAAGCGGAAAGAAAGAAATTATAAAGACAATAATATCACCTAACAAAATCAAGATAAAATAACAGAATATGGACTATGATAACCTTAAAAGTGGTCATTGTAATTTTAACAGTATTCAAAGTCTGAGAAAGGAGCAGAGTGAACAGAATACGTAAAACAATTTAGCTCACAAAAATCGAAGAACTTACACAGGTAAACAGTATAAAATGCTTGAAGCAGGTATTTAGATGAGCCTCCTCTTTAAGACTCACAATCTTCTGAAAATGAGAATGGTATATATGTGCATATACACGGAACAGGCGTTTGAATATGGTCTTCACAACATCCCTGAAGTTGGAGGGAAAAGGCGTGCCTATAAATATTAATTCGTTAATATGGTTAACTAAAATATAAATCAGACAACTATCTTCTACACCATAAAACATGCAATGGAACACATTAAGTAGTATTTAGGTTATTACCAAGCTTTTGAGGAAATATGGATTCATCATCCAACTGGGTTTCGATCCAGTCCATCAAATACTCGACATATTTAGGAGCTGAAACCTCGATAGGTTTCTTGATTTGTACACCATCTGCCCATCTGTACTCGTACCTGTAAAAAAATGCCAAGAAGTTCAGGAACATTTCTTTGTAAATTAAATTTTGATTTAAAAATAAACAGAACTACTGCAATTAATAGACTATACTCTGAAAAGTTGGAAGTGGGTTACTCCTAAAGGTAAAGAAAGCTTACTGGTACAATATTAACGGGATGGTTCATAGTTTGACCCAGCTTTTTTGACAAAAATCAATATCCCAGGCAGAGATTAATAAAATGTTTGGATGTGCTTAAATGTCAACTTAGTTATTAGAAAAGTAAGTTTTGTTAGTACAAAAAGTAACTTAGCATATGTCAGGCTCATTTTTAAAACTATTTATAAACACTCAAGCCACTTTTTATCCATATATTTTGAGGGACCTACAAATACTACACACTTATCCACCACTCTTTTCTATAAATTTATTATTTAAAATAGTTTATAAATACTACCCAAAAATGCTCTTAGAGAATATCATGTTTGGCAAAATAAGCCTTTGTTTGGGTTTCCTTTTTAATTGCTAAAATTATAAGTGGGTAGAAATGAATGAATAAGTGCATAAAGTTGTGGATCCTTCGAAATGTGTACTTAGAACTTAGAATAAATGTTTTTCTTTGAAAAGTAACTTTTTCGCAACTAAAAGGGAAACCAAAACAGATGCTACGTTTGACTTACTTTTAACACAGCCATAGCGGGGCTTATATTATACCCTTTTTGTTGTTCCAAAGAAACTTATAGCAACTTGCAAAGTCCAGCATGAATGAGAAGGTAATGTTGCCAGCAGCTAACAGTTGCTGGCATGAAAGCTTTTACAGATATGAAAGCCGAAATATAAGCAAAACTTTTGTGCGCATATTTTAAGGACAAATCGAAACAGGAAGTTTACTTTTCTAATCTATGAATGCTGCTAAGAAACACAAGTTTGATGAATATACAATCCATTGATTAAATTCAACTTCATGAGGTTAATATCCAAAGAAACAGTGATCATTATGCAAAACCTTAGAACTAGTTAAAGCCAGAGGTGCACAAGGCAAGCTTCTTCCCTAGTGCTAAACATACTAGTCAAAATATCAGCTTGTTCTCTACCTTTGGGGTTTATTTTTCCGTTTCTTTACCTTCCCCTAAGGTGGTTTTGTGGTAGGGAAAAATGATAAAATAAAAGCCACAAAAAAATCCACAAGAAAGCAGTGTATATTTACACCTGCTTAAGGGCTTGGCAAGAAAGCTGTACTGACTTTATAGTTAACTTTCATCTTTCTAAATAAAAAATATAATTTCAAATTTCCCCTATCAATTGGCAAGATGGTAAATCCAGTATATCTTAATACATATCCTGAATTTCATTTACTAACTAATCATTTTGGATTTGAGTTGAGCTGACTATGCATGATCACTTGAACCAACACATCTCTCTCTCTTTTACCCTTCTAGCATGATAACGAACCTATCTAATGGCTACTTAGTGAAAGTAAAATTAAGTAATAGTTACTCAACATACTTGGGGCCAGCAGACATTGTTGGACAGATCTCTGGCGTGCAGAACTCTGTGAGGGTTCCATAGAGCAGATTCACCTGGTTGAAGAAGTCAACAGCTGGAAAATCAAAATCAGGCTTTAGTTAATTTCCAGAGAA
>NW_019266527.1:250045-255464 GCF_002742605.1 Olea europaea var. sylvestris | reverse complement strand
TTTTTTTTTTTTTGGCCCAAATTGATTGGAACTTGTATACTATAGGCTCCAAAAAAGTAAAGGTGAGAAAAAAGAGAAGAGCTCGGGTTGTTCCAAAGGTTACTGTAAGCTATGATTTGAAAACTGGCCCCAAAAAGCAAAAGGTCGAATCACAGTCGAACCAGTTATGATAAATAAATATATTTATATACCGTAAAAATAGGTTAATTTTCAGAGTTATTTAATATATAGACAAAAGCACCTGGTAATGATTAAATTCGTGTACACTTGAATTTTTATTTTGTCAGGCAGTGAATTGCTTAATATTTTTATAGTATTTTACTGTGTTATTAAAATAAAATTAAATAAGCAAGATGAAGCAAATTGGACTGTAAATGGAAAGAAAGAAAATAAAATCACAAGATTAATTATAATAGAACACCACACCATTTTTTATAATAACCAAAAAATATTCCATATAATTTTTTTTTTCTTTTTATAACACTTCTACCTTTTTAAGTTATTCAACTTGTATAATTAAAATTAGTTTTACAAGAGTTCTTTACAACTATATTTCAACTCAGTACTAGGGCGTAGCTTCTTTTATCCCCCATCCGATTTTTCTTACACAGTATAGAAGATATAGGCTATAAATGGGCCAGGCCAACAAATGGACAAACAACTTTTCTCGCCTGCCTTATGCTGGAAGTTGGAAAATAGTTTTTTTTTCCTTAAAGTAACCAAGCCAGTCGGCAGAACTGGTGAAAAAAGTCATAGATCAGCTGGTTAGTGGTTGGACCTTTAACCAGTTCTACTTATGCAGTTTTTAAACCAGATTTTGGACCGATTCCCAGTTTTTCCTGTTGAACCGGTCCTGTTCAGTTTTCATAACATTGATCATAAGTAAATAAACTTTTATTAATGCTTTCTACTCCTATAGCAATTTCATACCCCAATTGGCAATTCATTACGTCAAATTTGTTCATCTCATTAACACTCTTTGTGCATCTAAATACATCGGTTACACCAATGCATTGATTCGAGCACACACACTAAAGCGTGGATGTTCAAACACATATAGACAGTGAGAAAGAAACAGTACTGTTTACGGCAAGCCATTCATTGAAATCCTCCCCAGGGGGTAGCCTTACAGCTTCTCTCAGGTTTCCACTGCCTAGAGTTGCATCGATATGCTTTCTCAGTTGTGCCCCCTGAAACACATAAAAATGTTAAATTAAGGATTAGGAATTCAGTATGTCTTGAAAATGATTTGTTAAGTAAAGGTTTTCGCGTGTAGAATTTGGAAATAAGAGCAATCAAATTAGCTAACACAAGAAGAAAAAGATGTGAGCATATCACCATCATTCTTTAGAAGAGATGAATCAAGGAAGATGAACTAACAGCAAACAGGTTGCATAATATCATTTTAGGTCATAATCTTAATTCCGCATCCGAACTTCAGATGCTCCACCTTATCAACAGAAATAAATGCTACCATGTGGACCCACTGTAATAAATTCATTTTACCACCAAATAAAAGTAGCAGTTAAAACAAGTCCCCATTACATGAATTTACAACACTAATCCACCATCAGCTTATAGGAAAGGACTCGCTCATAATTTATTCCATTTTCCAGCTTTTCCTCAATCCTTTCAAATGAAACTTAAAACATAGCTTCAGTGCTTCCTCAAATATGGTAACTCATCAATAGCGGCTTCTTTATCAACTACCAGGGAGATGTATGGAATGTTCAAACAATTTCATTCTTGAGCAAGATGAAAGAACAGAGCACTAATGTAGTTTTTAGCAATGTTTTGAAACGAGCCTGGGCATCAACCCTGGAAAAAGTAAAGGATCAAACGGTTCGACCGAGGTTGAACTGGAGTATAACCAGAAATAAAAAATTAATTCAAATTTAACTATAAAAATATTGAACAAAATAAATTCATTAACAATTACAATTAAATACTATAGTATAATATGTAAAATTCATGAAACAAATTCAGTAAAAATTGCTATTAAATACTGTAGGTAAAATTTAACATACTACAGTTGTTTTCAACTAACATTAGTTTCATGTCAATTTCATCGTTATTGAAGAGTGGGAAGTTAAAAAGTCGATAAAAGTGTATTTGTTCACTCTCCCCCGACATTTCAAAATGTTTATTGGGAATATTGTATATTTTATTAAGTGGATCTTTTCCCCTCCCCACCATTCATTATCTTCGTTTTTCATACAATAATTATTAAGAATCTCAGATTTCATTTCACAGTTGTTCACCTACGAAGGTGCCAGCAAAGGAGCTGATGACAGGAAAGGTGACCTTCTCCTGCCTTGTTATCCCTTTCTTGTTACTTCTAGTCCATTTTCCCCATTTGGATGGCCTTTTTGCTTCAAAGGATGAGAACCAGCCAAATTGGTAAACCTGAATCCAAGTCTATCAATTCGCCATTAACCAACCATGTGAGCAGGCTTTACACCAGTTGTTTACAAATTGATTTTTGAGCTCTAAACAAAATTGTGTTCTGTCCAGTTCCTGGTTTTTCCAGTAAAACCAGCTGGTCCAGTCTGGATTTCATAACACTGGTTTTTAGTTGGGAATTTAAGATGGCAACATAGAACAAGAGACTGAACTCCACAAGGCAAAATAGGAAAACAGCAGAAAAATTGAAACAACATCTTTAGGAGTATATGGCTGTTTAGTATAGGGACAACCTTACTGCCTGATGGTGCGCTTTTCTTCGGTCGGAACGTTCTTTGGTTCCTGCTTCAGAAATTACAAATCAAGCTATATAAGTCATTGATGAAAACAATAGTATAGCATTTTCAAGCACTGGTCGCATTTAATGCTACTTTAAAATATATTTTGTAGGTTCATAAATCGTAATAATATCCGACCGTCAAGTTATTTGCACTCAATGAACTCCTTTTATGTCCTACATTTATCAACCAGATCCCTCTGTCATCCATTAGTGCAACATAGCCATGTAAATAACCGGACTGACCATTTCTTGAAGACTTCTAGACCATAGAGCAATAAACACAACCTTGTGTGTTTTGACGAACTTTGAAAAATGGAATCACTATTCGACTCTAGTTTCAAAAATGGTTCTACTTAGAAACAAACCAGTGTTTTAAAAGATTAAATACTGTATCCATAAGGCACATGTAAACCTCCAAATAGTAAAATAAAATAAAAGACACATGGTAAGCCAAAATTCATCTAAAATCAATAATAAAACCGTGCAACAAACTTGAAGGCCAAATTTGAAACTAAAAGTATAAATGGATCGACAACGTAAAAAATAATAAAACAAAGTAGTAATCACAAAACAAGAACACTGATCCATTAATATAAGTCTAAGATAAGTAAATAGGTGTGCATTTCAGTGCAAGAGTAAAGGATAGGGCGTATAGGATCTTCAGTAATCTCCTATTGTTTTAATTTAATGTTATAGATTTGTATTGTGTTCCAAACTGCACTAAAATCTTTCATGACAATGCAGGATATTACAAAACCAGCACAAAAGGTTTAGGCCAGTAAAAAAAATCTAGTAAGGGCAAGACTTAGGGCACAACTTAGTCATTGGCCTCAACAAGTTAAGGACCTTAAGGTGTAAGCGGACAAGGGGCACCTAAAGCATAAGCTTTGACAACACTAAGGAATGCCTGGCATGCCTTGAAGCATGTGAGAGTTCTAAATTCATTCAAATTGAAAAAGAGAAAAAAATGTTAACCTAAACCATTCCAATAATCAAGTTTAAGATCATTAGACAACTTAACCAACTTTGCTCATGTTTCTTTAGTCAGTCTCATGTCCTAGTAAATGTATAGGTCTCATGAAGTGGGCAGGATTAGCTAGGGAGTACCCATAAATGACACAACACTTTGTGTTCAAATGCGTTAAGAAGTAAACAACAAAATCCACTCTCATGGGATATAAACATCGGTATATTATCCATGAGGTGTCCATTCCTTTTGATGGAAAATTCATTCAAATGCATCGTGTAGAATAGCAGGTCCATCTTCAGTGGGAGTCAAATCATGCAACATAAGTTGGTGGTGATTGATGAGTTATTAAGGAATGGAAAAACAAAATCCACTCTCATGGGATATAAACATCGGTATATTATATATGAGGTGTCCATTCCTTTTGATGGAAAATTCATTCAAATGCATCGGTAGAATAGTGGGTCCATCTTCAATGGGGTCAAATCATGCAACATAAGTTGGAGGTGATTGATAAATCATTAAAAAATGGAAAATAAATAACATAGAGGTATGAATGTTCAACAAGAGGGCGGAACCTAACAGGTGAAATTAAAGCAACTTAAAAGGAAAAAAAAAAAAAAAAAATATAGGGGTACAGATGGATTTAATAATTTGATGCCGCATAAGATGGCTAGTTGCATTAAAAACCCCAAAGAACATTTTAAGGGATTCACCGGTAGAAACATATCTAATGAACAAATTTGTGGTGGAGGGATATGAGAATTTTTGTGGTCTCCTCCACCACACTAATTCATCATGTAAGCTGTTGGTCTAGTTGAGTATTACAGTATAGGACTAACTACAATAGAAGCTAGCAATTTGAACAGGAACAAGATTAAAAGGAGGAGTTTAGGGCACTGCAGATAGAGACTTATTGTTGTTTAGTTTAAACAAATTCAGCTGATCGGGAAAATGTTATATAAGTTAACCCTGCACCAATAGGACATGATAAGGCTCGTTGACTATGATTGGATTGGTAATAAAATATATTAATGCATTCATTCAATCACAGTCGTGATAAAGCATGTAAATCTCATTACTTCCTATTTTTCTGATTCGAGAAGATGTTCCACGAGCATATTAGTGCCACGTTGCAAGAAGAAAAATTCAGAAAATCTCATGAAACTAGGCTGCAAGATGCTTTAGTTTGAAAAAAAGCATCCAACGTAAATAGCCTCAGTAAAGGAATTCAATAGGGATAATAACCACTGTGAAACAATCAATCACAGATATAATTAATTACAAAAAACATACTAACTGATCATAGATCATGCTCCAACAATATATGCCACATAATCGAATAAATAAATTTGCAATCCCTCTCCTGATCCTGTTTTCACAATCATCCAGTCAAATGATATTCAATAGTTTAATACTTGTATCTTGCAATATTATCCCCTCCCAACATACAATTCAATCCTCTGTTCATATTTATCTTCAAATGAATAACAAACAAGTACAAACAAGTAAATCCCAACCCTAATTAGATCTCTCCTCGCCATATTCTCTAATAAAAATACATTCTTTGATATAATAAAATTCATATTATGTCTTAAAATTCCCATCAAATCACATATCCGTCAAAGAATAATAGAATATACAGAGAATCCCAGATGAGAAAAATCAACAATAACAACAAATAACAATTCGAAAACGAAAACGAAAAC
>NW_019266527.1:209000-242369 GCF_002742605.1 Olea europaea var. sylvestris | reverse complement strand
TTGGAATGAAATGTTAGAGCATTGGCAATAGGACCATAGATTCCACTAAAAACATCATCATAAAATAAATAAAAAGTGAAAAACATAGTCTTAGAGCATTTTTATTTAACATAAAATATTCTCTATTTTAAAAAGTCATTCTTTAAAATTATATTCCTTCTATCTCATTTATATAGGCTTCCTTTTTTTCTTGTCCCAATTCCCAAATATATAGTTGTTCACGAAATTATTATTCCTATTTAAATCAGCAAGTGTACGATTTGCAACAAGTAATAAAGTGAAATTTAGAGTTCTGAATGTCGTTTCACGGAGATTAAGTAGTTTAGTTTTACCTATCTCAGCTTTAAGCGAAACCAAATTATCAAATGTGAATTTTATAACGTGATTAGACCTAGAATAGACTATTTATGAAATTATATATGAATTTAAATGAAGAAAAATGCAAATTGGGATTTGAATGCAACTTTGATGAAATTCACAAATTAAAGTGCACTAGGATCACAAATCTCCATGCAACGCTTACTTTCAACCCTAGTACTACAAATTGACAAAACGCTTGAAGTTTTAAAGAATCAATGCTCCTATTTTATCCAACGATCTCTCTTAAGTATTGTTGAACATACTCTCATATATCACCTGACTATATCTCCATGATAAATGCACATATACAAGAATACATGAGATTTTTGTAAAAACTTATAGATTCATACAGGGCATAGCGGTATATCTCTTTCCTCTATCAAACCCTACGATGATTTATACCTTGTCGAACCTATTTCCTTTCTCTCAAATGCATGAAATAAGTCACCAAACTCACATAATCACGTGCACATAATTATAAAAGAAATTAACTATATATAAATCATTCAAAATTCATGAAACGTGTTCTATTGCCAACATTGTAAAACTAGAAATCAAAAGTTCACATCACAAGGTTCATCGTTCTCCTAGTACAGAAATTCATAGCCTAACATGGAAAAAATAAGACAATACACAGAAACTTGAAGAAACGACATCACTGGGTTAATAATGTACTTAAATTCCCGTCGATTTTCATGTTTTCCTTTGTTATTGTGGCTCAAATCCTCCTTCGAAGTGTGTTCTTGTGTCTCCCAATGCGTTCTCCTTTTAATTTAATGGTTCTATGGTTTTCTTATTTTTCTCGCGACCTCTTTCTATAAGTGTTTGAAGCAAAGAAGGAATCTGAAAATCGAACAACATTTTGTATCATGCGACTGCATGGTTCAACAACCTAGCTCCCTTTGAAGTTCTGCAACCCTCCATGCGACCGCATGGTGTTTCCCTTCTTTCAACTTCCTCATTTTGGTCCCCGAACTTCCAATCTCGTATGTTTGACTTCTCTTCTCCATTTTCTTCTCCCAATACTTCAAATCATCAATCAATTGGCCCTTCTTTTCTCCATTTTCTTCTCCCAATACTTCAAATCATCAACCAATTGGCCCTTAATCATTTAAAATCTTCGTTTATGCCTTTGGTTCACCTTTCGATTATTTACACTTTGGTACCTGAACTTTTGTTCTTTTTCACTTTGGTCATTTTTCTTCATTTTCTTCCTTCTAACTTCCCATATTATCACCAAGTTGGTACGTAGCTCGTTAATAATTCTCGATTCATCCTTCGGGTCATCTTTCAATTATTTGCATTTTTGTCCTTGAACTTTTGTTTTCTTTCATTTTGGCCCCATTTTTTGCATTTTTTCTTCTTGAATCCCGTCATATCCATCAATATAGTTCTACAAAACAAAAATTATACAGAATTAGCCTTAATTCAAACACTTCGATCAACAATTAGTCATATTTTGTGACAAATAAATATGTAAAAACGCACTTATTAATAGTCATATTTCTTAATTTAGAATATTTTGTTTTGTTCCTTTACTAATATACATTTATTTAATTTGCCTAGTTACAATCAATTTTTTCCACTTAATTTGCATACTTTGTGATATCATCCAAGTACATGCACATTTCCCAATAATTTGCCTACTTTTTGAAATCAGTTTTCAAATTCTTTACTAATTCTGACAATAATTTACTACTAATTGTTGAAAATTAAATCGGGGTAAACTAAAAAATTTCTTAGCAGAAATTACTTTTTCAATAACATTAAATAAAATTTCTTAATTCTTGTGAAAAATAAAACAAGCCTATTTAAAATGGAATGAGGAGGTATTCAAAAAACTCTTCAAACTAACATTATAATCTAAAGAGTGGGTCTTTGAGAGTCAAATCCACTCTCTATAATTAAATGCATTCAATGTATTTTGATTTTTAATATAAGAAAATAATATAATAATTTAGAGGAAAGTTAATGGCAAAACGATAAATATTTTTTGAAAGTATTAAAATTAAGTATCAAATATAAAGTGTATGTTGGAGTATTTAAAAATTTTTATTCTCTAAATTTATAGATGCTCTCTAAGAGCATCTTGAAGAAAATCTTTATTTTTAAATAGCATATTCTATTATTTGGAAAGCTACTATAAATGTAGAATATTAAAATTTTGAAGTATTCCAACAAACTTTTTATGTTTAACACTTAGTTTTACAATTTTCAAAAAATATTTATTATTATTCTTTATTTTTATTTTAACTAACTTTTTTTTAGATTATTTTATTATTTTTTATATTGAAAATTGAAACACTTTAAATGCATTTAATTATAGTGAGTTGGTTTTGCTTTCCAAATTTAGAGAGTCAAACTCACTATCTAAATTAAAAATGTTAATTTAAAGAGTCTATTAAAATATGATTTTAAAGGTAAAACTCCTTAAAATAAAGAGCAATGCATGTTTAAATAGTCTTTTGAAAATATTCTAAATTATAGAATATTGATGCTCTTTAAAAATAGAAAATATCTTGGATATGATTTTAGTTTAGGATTTGTGTGCCCCACATTTAGGAGAATAAATTTTATTATAGTAATTTCTTCTTCTTCTTTTTTTTTTTGGAAGAAGAAGAAGAATTTGTGGCTAAAAAGAAAAAAAAAATTAAAACTTATGTGCAAAATTATTTTATTCGGAAACTACATGGTTGAAACTTGAAAATGAATTTGGAAAAAAAATGAACTTTTAAATAATATGATTCAAATAGAGACTACTTTTTTTTAATTTATCTTCGTTGTCTCCAGTCTCCACGTCCTCTCTTTCTGTCACATTCACAATTGCATCAGAGATAGGGGCAAAGCTACATAGAGGGTAGTGCAGGCTTCAATCTTCACTGGACTTTGGACTGGACACAAAAAAGTCCAGTATACCTACACTGGACCAAGATGAGAAAAAGAAAGGGAAAGAAGTGAAGTAGAGAGCGTGCATTGATATATAAAGATCCAAAATACAATTGATTAATGCAGAGTCTTGAAGAGAAATAATTCAATATTTTCATAAAAGGAAATTAAAAACAAATGTTGATCAAATTTCAGAACAATGCGTATTACAATAGAACAAATTTCAGATCATGATCTTCATCGATAAGTTGAAAATTCAAATCAAATAATTTGTTTTACAATAAAGAGCAAAAAGGGAAAGAAAATACAAGAGTACAGATCTGAGTTTGAGAATAACAAGTACAATTAGGTGTACATGTATGCAGGTTGTGCTTGGTGTACATAATTTGGGTATTTAGGGTGTTTACACCCCTCACATGAGGTGAGATCGTGTCGCCCGAGCACCCTTATGTACATATTTTGTGTACACCAAAACTTATCCTTCACTTTTCATATCTACACTTCACAGAGAGGGGGGAGAGAGCCTTGAAAGAAGAAGAAAATGTGTGAAATTTTTAGAAAAAGAGTTCACGTGTTAAATGCTAATTCTAAATTTGACTTTCCTAAAATACAGTATTAAATTGATAAGTGATAAGTCGATGCCTGATAAATTAGCGATAATTTTCACGATAATAATTCATCACTCCTAACAAAAAAAGAAAAGAAAAGAATAATCAACTATTAGTTGTATTAATAATCTCAAATCAGTGTTATTTTATGAGGTGGGTATCCAAGTGCGGCAAGAGAGATGCTTGAGGGTGGATCACTAAAACAATTTACACATTTTATAACATTTATACATAGCATTCTTGTTGAGAATGCTATAAATTAAAATAGAACATTATCTAAACGTGATATAATAGCATTTTTAAACAAGCTTCCAAATAAATAAATAAAAAAGCCCAAAATCTTTCCCTCCCTATATTTTACCAAAACATATACGCGTCCTGCAGCTTTTACCCTAAGAATATATCAATTCTCCTAAATCCTTCCCTGCGTTGTTTTCTCCTCATCTCCATCTCTCGTTCGCGCGGTCCAAGGGATTTTGTGAGTTTCTTCGCCTCTCTATCTCTCTTTCGGTATAGGGAATTCGTGAATCCCTACTTAATTTCTTCTCAACTCTATCTCCGTTTCAATCTGGAAGTTTATGTGAATTTCTACGCCTCTGCATCTTTCTGTCGGTCTAGGTGATTTTGTTTCAAAAAATTCCCCCAAATAACAATGAATTCATCCCAAATTTTCATATATCGTTGTTGATTCTATTATTTCTATTTGTTCTGCATATTTTATTTTTTCAATTGTGAAAGGAAAGTGTTGACGGATATAAGGTTTGAATCGGGAAATCGATGGAAATCGTTTCTTCTTCACATCCTAGGGAAGATATTTCTTCTTCTTCTTTTTTTTTTTGATTTTGCAACTCTGGGTAGTAAACTCTGGTTTACGTATAAAACACTTGATGGACTTCAAGTAAAGGGAAGAAAGAGGATAGGGGAGAAACATATTATATTTCTTCATAATTCTCAATCTAGTCATTATTTTTTAGGCTTGACGTGAGATTGTTCTTGCGGCTTCGGGTGTAAAAAAATATTATGTGATTATTTCACATAGTGGAATCATTGGACTGAGGGTTGTGTGATGCATCTATATGTCTGTACCCTTTCTCTTGTTCACGGTCTGTTGAAACATTTTCAGGATTCTATATTACACTTATGTAATAATAGAAAAGAGATTTTCAGGATATCTTGTGGATGATGTTAGACATAGTTATTTGAGAACGTTAAAATAGGCAAAACCATTTGGATTACATTGTATAATATGTGATTTTCATGCGGCGATATAGGTTTCTTCATTAAATAGAGTAAATGAATCCAAATCATCAATGTAGCATGATGTTTTTGTAATTGCCCGTGGCATCATTTTATTTTTCTTCCTGTTCTCGATCTCGAGTTGCCTAGGGACCTGTTTTCTCGACTTATTTGTGAAGCACTTTATGTTAAAAATCAGTACCTTTAATAAGAGTGTGGTGAGAGTAAGTTACTGGAGATTGGTTTTTGCTATCTATTTTAGTTGTTCTTTTATTCTCTTTCATTCTTTAGTTTCACCAAGACATGTAGTTGAGTATTTGTACATGTTACTCTTAAAAGATTGCACGTTCTTTTTAATTTTATACAATTAAGCGGGTTGAAAGTTGATTGTTGATTATCTACTAACTTACCAATAAATCGAATGCTTTATTTCCAATTTATCTTCATATTTTATTTAAGAGTATTAAAACTTCAATCCAAGATAACTACCATTTGCAATATTTTTGAATATTAACATACGCAAATTGAATTAATTGTTCTGCTGACATGAATAAAGTTTTCTAGAGGATTGCTAATTAGATGCCCAAATATAACCAGTCAGCTGCAATGCCTCTTACTTCAGTTTTGGTCTTTTGATTGATTAATAAAATTCAAGTTTTGGAGTTTTCTCCAACTGGATTGTTATAGGATGAAAATAAAAATTGCGATTTCCATTGTAGTTGGGCATTACGGCATCCTATGCACGGCGGAGTGCTCGACAAGTTCTTATCATTTTTATTTTATTTTTTGATAAAACTAAAATAAATAAATAAATAAAAGGAACAATGACATTTCAAATCTTAGTACTGAAGTTTATTTCAGATTACTATTTTTTTTAAAATGGATTAATTGAATCAGCATGTTACCAAAGTAACGTCTCTTATCTAAATTAATTTATTTGGAATATTAGGAAGGTCGTATGTACGTAATTTATGCAGATATTCATTGGCACAAAGGAATATTAGGAAGGTCGTGTGTACGTAAATTATGGATAAAGAATGGGTGCGTCTTAACATGTAGTTTGTACTTTGTCATGTAATTTATATACTTTATATTTTAAGATAATGTCTTAGAATATTGTCTTTTAAAATTGTTAGGGCCTCACAAGAGTACATAAAAGCTTCGGAAAAATTTGTTGTTACTACTCATCATAATTTAGGCAAACCAAATAAAATTTTATGTCCTTGTAAAGATTGTCGAAACTTAACCATCAATATGTAGATATCGTTCACGAGCATCTGGTCATAAGAGGGAATAGATTCGACTTACACAAATTGGTTTCACCATGGAGAAAGATTAATTAGTAATGTTGATACTGCAAATAAGACGGAAATATTCAACTTGTTTGAAACTGCACATACGAATGAAGAACATAACAAGGAAGTTTTTGAAGAGAATTTGGATGATGACATTAGTCGATTGGTGAAGGATGCTGAAACTCCGTTGTATCCGAGAAATGAAAAATACACAAAGCTATCTTCAATTGTGACCTTATATAAGCTTAAAACTATTAATGGTTGGTCAGATAATAGCTTTACAGAATTTCTAAACATATTACATGATATGTTACCTGAAGGTAATGTAATTCCTACATCCACAATATGCGTAAGAAAATTTCTAAAGACATTTGATTTAGGATATAAGAAGATTCATGTATGTGTTAATAATTGCTGTTTGTTTAGAAACGATAAAAAGGAACTAGATAGTTGTCCAAAATTTGGATCTTCGAGATGGGAGGTCGATAAGCAGACACGAAAGAGTAAAAATGGTGTACTTGCTAAAGTCTTAAGATACTTTCTTATAAAATCTAGATTCTAGAGGATGTTTAGTAAACCGAAGATGGCTGAATCATTAATATCGCATTCAACCAATCAGAGTGTTGATAGTAAAATGCGTCATCAAGTGGATTCTCCATCTTGGGCTTTAATTGACAACAAGTGGCCAGAGTTTGCAAATAATCCACGCAATCTTAGGCTTGAGCTTGCTACAGATGGTTTCAATCCATTCAACAATTTCAACTCTACATATAGTTGTTAGCCAGTGATGTTGGTCATTTATAATCTACCACCATGGTTATGTATGAAAAAAGAAAATATCATGTTGTCATTGTTAATTCCAGGGCCTAAACAACTTGGGAATGATATTGATATATTTTGAAACCATTTATAGATGACTTGAACGAATTGTGGAATATTGGGGTGAATGTGTATGATGCACACACTAATGCAGTCTTCAACTTGACAGCAATACTTATGTGGACTACTAATGATTTACCAGCTCTTGAAAATTTAGCTGGATGTAAAATTAAGGGTAGGACAGGTTGCCCTATAAAATGCTACGTAAAAGTTTTTTATAACACTTTATAATAGAGGTATGACTTTTAATAACACCATCTACAATAACATTTTGGAAAATGCTATGAAACATGATAGATAACATTTTTCGCAAGCTATAGAAGCCTTGATATGTTGTAGTGAAGATGGCAACAACAAAAAAAAAAAACTCGTTAAATTTGATATTCACGGAGTCTGGTTCCATAACTCGCCTAATTAGGTAAACGGGATGACGGTCGTTGCCTTGAAACATATATGGAGTACAAAAAACATGAACTATTTCTCTTCATTACTCTAAATTGATCGCTAGCTCTTTTCGTTCATACACTAATTTTGACAAAAAGAATCACTGTAGCTGATACCTATAAATGTGTTCACACTAGACAAAATACTTAGCTCCGCTTCTGATCAGAGATGCTTTTCTCAACATCTTCCATTTTACTGTGTCGTATGTACAACAATCAACCTTGTTGCGACTCTTGCTTTCCTTTTTTACTAGTGAAGTAAATGTTGTTGGTGAAGTGTGGCTTGCTGAAATTGATCATGGGAGAACTTATTTTGTGAGATATTTTTTATTGATCATAGTGAAATACGATTTCTTTCTAACTTATTATTTTGAGTTTATAATTTTATTATAATCTTTTTATTTTAATTGTCTAACTTTTTAAGTACTTATAAGATGTGAATCCTAAAGAATATGCCATTACAAAGTAATAAAAGTTATTTATGCAAAGTCAAGTCATGCTACCTGTACAACTTTGGTTGACAAACTTCACACTTGGCAACATCACGTTCATTCATTTTGAAAATTGTTAAAAATTATTTTTTAAATCGACAATATGTAATTTGACACCAACAAGATTGATAACAATGGTTATCAACTAAAGTTGTAATAACTTAATTGCAAAAAAATTCACCAAATAAATATACACCAAAAAGGGCTTTCAATTTCCTGTTTGATTTCTTGAAAAACGCTTGGCTAAGTTTTAAAGCTTTTTAAAAAGAAATTTTTTAGAGTTCATTAGGATTAAAGGACCTTCTTGTAAAGAGCATTTAAACTAGCCATACATGGTAACTTGGGGTTTTGAAGTAGCTCCTTGAGGTTTCTCAGTGGTTACTTGGAATTTAGGGACTTAATCGAAAAAATCTTAATAGAGTTAAATACTCTTTGATAATAAAATTAATTTCAAGTCGTTAAAGCATCGCATGTTAGATAATTTAATATTTTAAATTACTGAATCTTTCATGTTAAATCATCGAGAAATATAAGAATTAAAGCGGAAGCATACCTGAATCTGACATGGTTAATACAATATGAATTTCGCGGTATGATCTTCCAAATCTACACGCAGTCTCCTTTTCCTCTCTGTGATGGGATGCAGTAGAGAATGAATAATTCGTTGCGTGTGATCTGGGGACCATAACCTATTTATATGGAGATGCCCTTTGACCTAATTCGGCCCATCATAAAATTAGGATTTGGGCCCGATCTCTACACATATGTAAACCCATACTTTAATTGGATACATTAAAGCCCAAAATCGAAACCTTATTATATCACTTTAATCGGGCTCAACCGAATTCGATAGCCTACAATTTAACACACAATTATTTACACATACAAGCCCATCTTTAATTAAAAAATCCTTACAATCTCCCACTTGGGCTATATGTGTCACCTTATAATTGTGCATTAAACATAACATTATGAGTACTCAGAATTTTGCTATCATTACCGAATGTATCCCTAAACAATCCCTTCCATCAATCATATCAACATAGAATCAAAGCGGCTTTCACTACTTTCACGTAGCTAAACCCATCAATGGTCACGTATATCAATATAATCGAATGACATGGATCAAGCATGGATGTGTAGCATGGAAATTAAATGTAATGTGATTTGTAACATGCCTATTTCCAACTGGTCCACCTTAATACTTTAGTGAGATCATTTTAAACAAGTTCAGAGATAATTAACCAAATAACTTTAACTTTAAACCGTACCCAAAATAACAGTACATGTGTCCAATATGAAAAAAAAAACAAAGATACAAACTCCCACTAAAATTAGATATCCTCAAGAGACATTACACCCATATGAGCAGTGTGCTCATGAAAGACCTTGGGTATCAATCCCTTAGTAAGCGGATCCGCAACCATGGAGTTTGTCCCAATATGCTCTATTGACACCTGTCCACTCTGAACTCTTTCTTTAACAGCAAGGAACTTGATCTCTATGTGTTTTGACTTTGTCGAGCTCCTGTTGTTATTGGAATACAACACTGTTGATTTATTGTCACAAAATATCTTAAGTGGTCTTTCTATATTGTCCACAATACGCAGCCCAGTGACAAAATTACGCAGCCATATTCCATGATTTGATGCCTCATAACACGCTATAAACTCCGCTCCCATTGTGGAAGTAGGTATGAGTGTCTGCTTAGCACTCTTCCATGAAATAGCACCTCCAGCAAGCAGGTAAATATAGCCTGAAATGGATCTCCTACTATCTTGGCATCCCGCGAAATCGGAATCAGAGTAACCGATGATCTCCAACTGATCCGATCTCCTGTATGTGAGCATGTAGTCTTTTGTTCTCTGTAAATATCGCATGACCCGTTTGGCTGCTTTCCAATGATCCATTCCCAGGTTACTTAAATATCTCCCTAGCATCCCAATGATGTACGCTATATCTGGACGCGTACAAACCTGAGCATACATCAGACTCCCTATGGCTGAGGAATAAGGAATCTTCTGCATTTCTTTAATTTCCATGTCATTTTTAGGGCACTGACTTAAGCTGAACTTGTCACCTTTAGCCACAGGGGTGTCACATGGTTTACAATCTTGTATGTCATATATTTTAAGTACCTTTTCGATATAGCTCTTTTGTGATAATCCAAGAATACCTCGAGAACGATCTCGATGTATCTGAATTCTTAATACAAAAGAGGCATCACCAAGATCTTTCATCTCAAAATTCTTTGCTAGAAATCTCTTGGTTTCGTGCAATAACCCTATATCGTTGCTGGCAAGCAATATGTCATCGACATATAAAACCAGAAAAATATACTTGCTCCCACTGAACTTGTGGTATATACAATCATCAACCAAATTCATCTCAAAACCAAATGAGATGATCACCTGATGAAACTTGTAATACCATTGACGAGATGCCTGTTTGAGTCCATAGATGGATTTCTTTAATTTACAAACCATTTGCTTTGCATCGTCCGATACAAAGTTTTCTGGTTGTACCATATAAATTGTTTCATCAATGTCACCATTGAGAAATGCTGTCTTAACATCCATCTGATGTAGCTCAAGATCGAAATGCGCTACCAATGCCATTATAGTCCTAAAAGAGTCTTTCGAAGAAACCGGAGAGAAAGTCTCTTTATAATCGATGCCTTCTTTCTGTGTAAAGCCTTTTGCGACAAGATGAGCCTTATACCTCTCTACATCACCTTTCGAATCCCTCTTGGTCTTAAATATCCATTTGCAACCAATGGGTTTCACACCTTCAGGCAATGGAACGAGGTCCCATACGTCATTGTCCTTCATGGACTTTATCTCTTCATTCATAGCATCGAGCCAATTTTGAGAGTTAGAACTTTCCATGGCTTGACGGAAGTTGATCGGATCATCTTCCACCATTCCAATGTCAACTTCATGTTCTTGAAGAAATACGATGTAATCATTCGAAACCGCACTTCTCCTTTCTCTAGTGGATTTTCTTAATGGCATTGGTTCTTGAGGGTGTAGAGTTTGTTCTTCTGGAACAATTTGTTGATCTTGAGAGGGAGGTATGACATTGTCTTGATCCAGAGTTGCTTCTTGAACAATATCAGGGATAGAAACCTGATCATTGTCAATGGCAATTGGAGGAATTTCAACATATTCCTCCTCAAAGACAAAGCCTGTAACCCTTTCTCCCCCCGCAGACTCAACATTCTCAAAGAACCTAACATTTTCTGTCTCAAAAATTGCCTTAGTTGTGGGATCATAAAACTTGTAACCCCTGGACCTTTCAGAATATCCAATGAAATAGCAACTGATGGTCCTTGCGTCCAGTTTCTTTTCATTTGGCTTATAGGGCCTTGCCCGTCCAAAGCTCATATGGGGTTTTATCAGTGGCCTTAGTTGGAACTCTGTTGAGTATATAAGCTGCAGTCTTTAATGCTTCACCACAGAGAGATTCTGGTAAGGTAGAATGACTAATCATACTCCTCACCATGTCCTTAAGCGTTCTGTTCGTCTTTCAGCAACACCATTCATAGTGGGCGAACCCGGCATAGTGTACTGTGGGACGATACTGCATTCCTCTAGGAATTTAGCAAACGGTCCTGGACGCTGTTCACCTGAACCGTCATATCTGCCATAGTATTCACCCCCACGGTCAGATCTGACGCTTTTAATCCTTTTGCCGAGTTGGTTCTCAATTTCAGCTTTATAGTTTTTGAACACATCCAGTGACTGTGATTTTTTATGAATGAGATATATGTAGCCATTTCTTGAAAAGTCGTCTATGAACATTATAAAATATTGTTGACCATTCCAAGAACCCGTAGGGAATGGTCCACAAATATCCGTATGTATAAGTTCTAAGACGTCCGAAGTCCTATTGGCTTGAAATCTCCTTTTATTGGTTTGTTTTCCCTTTATACAGTTGACACACAAATCATATTCTGTGAAGTCAAGAGGGTCGAGAATCCCGTTAGACACAAGTCTCTCAATTCTCCTTTTGGAGATGTGACCTAATCTCTTGTGCCACAACGAGGCAGAATTCTCGTCGTTTAATTTTCGCTTTACACCTCGAGTACTTACATGCAAGGTTTCATTATAAGAAGTAATTGTATCAATTGAATAAAGATTATCGTAACTTGATAAAGAACCGGAACCAACCAATTTTGAATCATGAAACAAACTAAATTTTCCATTTCCAAAAGAACAAGTATAACCAAATTTGTCCAAAACAGAAATAGAAATCAAATTTCGTCTAAAAGACGGTACAATAAATGTCTCAACAAGATCTCAATAAAATTTAGTCTTTAACAATAATCTAAATTTTCCTATTGCCTCTACTTCCATTCTATTGCCGTAGCCAGCATAGATGTATCTTTCACCATCACTTGGTTTTCGGCAACTCAGGCAACCCTGCATAGACATACTGATGTGAGTTGTTGCACCAGAATCTATCCACCATGTATGTTTAGGTACCGAAGTTAAATTAACCTCAGAACAAACCAAATGAAAAAGAGTACCTTTCTTTACACGCCATGCGTGGTAATTGGTGCAATTCTTCTTCTTATGACCTGTAGCTCCACAGAAGAAACAACCGCCTTCAGTTGGTTCCTTATGCTGTTTCTTTTGCGGTGCCGTACCTGCAGCTTCCTTATTAATCTTCCTTTTCTTGTTGCTTTTGTCCTTAGAGGTGGTGGCCAAATGAACACTTTCTGTCTTTTCATGCTTCAGTCTTTCCTCTTCCTGGACACAGTGTGAGATGAGCTCATTAAGGAACCATGAGTCCTTTTGACAGTTATAGCTCACCTTGAATTGACTGAAATGTGCCGAAAGGGATATCAGAACCAAGTGCACTAACAAGTCTTCAGATAAATCCAACTTGAGTGCCTTTAGTTTTGAAGCAATGTGAGACATTTCCATAATGTACTCCCGAATGTTTCCTTTCCCTTTATACCTCATTGAGACAAGATTTGCCAAAAGTGTACTTGTTTCAGCCTTTTCATTCTTGGCAAACCTCTTCTCAAGGTCCTCAAGGAAACCCTTAGCCGTAGTCACCTTATTGGACATAGTGCCCCGGAATGCTTCTGGAATAGCACGCTTCATGACCATTAAGCTTATGCGGTTCGATCGTTCCCACTTTTTCATCTCCTTCTTGTCATCAGAGGTACTCTTATCAGTAAGTGCAGCAGGTTGATCGACCCGTAAAGCAAGGTCTAGGTCCATGACTCCGAGAACAATCATAACGTTTTCTTGCCATGCCCTGAAGTTTGTGCCATTTAACATTGGAATTGAATTGATGCTAGCAAAGATATTAGCAGCAGAACCTGAAACTGAATTAGAGAACATTTGTTATGAATAGCTCACACGAATATCTTTAATATGCAAATAATAATAATAATAATAATAATAATCCCAAATAGTGGTAGGGCCCATCACAAGATACCAAGCACAACATCAATATCCAGTCTTTGGACAAAGATATTGACTTGTAAGCAGTACTCTTGGCGTAGTGATCAAACATTGACGATAAAACAACGTGTCAATCAATAAACCTTTTCTTTGGACCGATTTATTGATTACACATTAAACCAAATAATCGTCACATGTTTATCACCACAGGTGCACGTGTATTCGACTAAATATTGACCTTCCTTTGGGCCGACCAATATTCCCATGAATAACACATGCACAAACACCTTTTAACATTCTAAATTAGTCAATTTTCACAAGAGAGGTTGCTTTGGCAACATGTTGCTTCAATTAACTAATTTTCGAATATTATATCTCTTAAAAGAGTCTTTAATACCAAAATTTGAGAAAGAGAATTACCAATTTTGCATATTTTGATTAGTTTTAAACTTTAGGGGCCTTAGGATTAATAATTCAAAACTTTAAGGGGGCAAAATTAATTAATATCAAACTTTAGGGGTTGAATTAATAAACTTGAAACTTTATGGACCATAATTAATTAATTCAATACTTTAGAGGATCAATTAAAACAAATTTTAAAACTTTAGGGGCCAAAATTGACCAATTCAAAACTTTAGGGATCAAATTTTAAAAATTTGAAACTTTAGGGGTCAATTTGAATTAATTATGAACTTAGGGGGCCAATTTGAATTAATAATTAAATTTTGAGGGCTTTAATTATAAATTCAGAACTTTAATGGCCCGAATTAATTAATTTTAAAACCTTAGGGACTGAATTATTAAATTCGAAACTTAAAGGCCCAAATCTCAATATAACTTAAAGGTTAGGGACTGAAACCTTAATTTTATAACCCTAACCCTAATTGCAACCAGGGGCCTCAACCTATCTAATTTACAGAAGAGGCCCCCGCCCCCAAAAAACCAGAAAACCCAAATTTTTTTTTTTTGTTTTTCTGGCGGCGGCGCACTCCGGCGCTGCCCTGAGCAAGTGCGCCCGGCGTTGCCCGCTGCAGCACCGCAGCGAAAATTTTTTTTAATTAAATCTTAATTCGAAACTATAAAAATTCCAAATTCCAAATCTGAATTTTCTAAACTGAATCTAATCCGAACAAAAATAACAAAATTATACCGCAAAAATTTTCAAATTTAACGAAACATATAACTAAAAAATTGTTAAATCTGAAAATTTCAAGATATATTGCAAGAACCAAACTAAAAACCTTTGATTCTCAATGATTCAACATGAACCTGGCTCTGATACCACTTGTTAGATAATTTAATATTTTAAATTACTGAATCTTTCATGTTAAATCATCGAAAAATATAAGAATTAAAGCGGAAGTATACCTGAATCTGACATGGTTAATGCAATATGAATTTTGCGATATGATCTTCCAAATCTACACGCAATCTCCTTTTCCTCTCTGTAATGGGATGCAGTAGAGAATGAATAATTCGTTGCGTGTGATCTGGGGACCATAACCTATTTATATGGAGATGCCCTTTGACCTAATTCAGCCCATCATAGAATTAGGATTTGGGCCCGATTTCTACACATATGTAAATCCATACTTTAATTGGATACATTAAAGTCCAAAACCGAAACCTTATTAGATCACTTTAATCGGGTTCAATCGAATTCGATAGCCTACAATTTAATACACAATTATTTACACATACAAGCCCATCTTTAATTAAAAAATCCTTACATCGCATTGTTATCTACATTTGTTATTCATTAAGTTTCAAAATAAAATTTTCATCTTCGATCTCTAATTTATAGATTGTAATGTTTTAGTCCCTAGCTTAGTTTTAGCACTATTCTCAACTTTTTACTTTTGAATCACCCTAGTTGCTTAATGCTGATTTCATCTGTTTAACCGTTAAAAGTTCACTTTCATTTATAACATATTGCTCTTAAAATTATGAGGAGAGAAGTCGATTTTACTCTCAACTATTTCCTCTTAAACCTAATTCCCCCGTCATCTTCCTCTACGGTTCTACTGAAGATGGAAAAGCCATCAAAGTCACTAGGCACTAGCTTCCTTTTGTTCTACCTACCATCAAACTCAATTTTTGTGGTGTAGAAATAAATCGAAATCCTACTAGTGGAATTTTTATTGTGATTTCGGTTTAGAAAACGCAGTCAAATTCTTTAGAAAGACACATCAAAATTAATATTGATGGTGGGTCCAATGCCCATCTAGCATTCATCATTAGTACACCTCACATTTTGAATTTTCTGATTCAGGATATATCGTGTTACTTGATATTTAATTGATACTAACCTGCTTGAGCCTCATTTTTCCCAAAACTCATTTTTTTTAACACTCATTATCAATCACGCCTTCTTCAATAAAATAATTTTTACACATAAATTCAGATTTTTATTTGATAAAATCATATTTTTAGTAGATTTTGATAAAATTTGATGAAATGTATGATTGAAAAATTAATAAAAGTTGTAGGTATCCATAAAATGCATGATTATAATTTAATTTGAGAAAAAAATAAACTTTTAGCCTCCTGTTTGAGAACAACTAAAATGAGTTTTGGAAGGGATAAATTTTGAAATAGTGATTTTTTTTTTAATAATGCGTGGTTAAAAAATATAAAAAAATTGGGTTTACGTGCAAAATATTTTTATTATGAAAATGTGTGATTAAAAATAAGTTTGAGAAAAAACTATTTTAAAGATTATCAAGGAAAACTTATCCCTATTTGTGACGCTTTTTTGCCCAAGATGCATTTTGAAATAGTATTTTGTTGGACAATATATGGTTAAAAAATAAAGAAAAAATTTGAATTTGCGTATAAAATTATTTTATGGAAGAATGCGTTGTTAAAAATAATTTTTGAAAAAATGAATTTTTCAGGGGCCAAACATGGACTTAACGTATCGAAGTAATTGCGTTTGTTTCACATTTTTATCGTCTATGAGTTGGGAGGTTGCTGGGTGGTGGAATTATTATTTTTTAATTATTATTAGGGAAATTGGCACAAAATGTCTCTATCTTTCAAGTTTATTGTTAAAAAAGTTTCTACTTTTCATTTTTTGGCATTTTTGTCCCTACCTTCCACCTATCTTTGTGCTGAACGTCATTTTTACCAATTTTCAACTTAAAATGACCAATATATCTTCCTATTTAAATAAAACAAAAATAAAAAATAAATTGCAACTATAGGCCCAAACTTTTTAAAAAATGCAAATAACCCATTCAAGCAATTCCCTTTTCTTATCAGTATCAACAACTCTATTCTTTGATTCTGATATATCATTGTATAGTGTTAAAGTTCCAAGTTGCTTATATGCGAAAATAATAATCAATACCAAATGAGCTCAAACAAACAACAACTCGTAAAAGAGCACTTAGATTCTAAAAGTTAGTGTTCTAAAACCAACTGGGGACGAGCGACAGGTAAAATACTAGGACGTTTAAATAGGAACACTGTGAAGAATTAAGAAAAAACCCATGACTCGGCAATCAACGTAGATGAGGTTTTGTTTTTTTTTTTTTCTTTATTGCAAAGTAGACAAGGAAAGAGACGAAAAAATGAATGCAAATTGGGAATTTGAGTTGTTTACTATAAGAGAAAGTGATGACGAATTGAGGGTAGCGACAAGTTTTGCAATTGCAATTTGAGGGCAAAGTGAGAGCAAAATTGGGGCAAAACGAACTGATACTGTTGCTGAGGGGCGGAGAGAGAGGTGGAGTTTTTACCAGAGAGAATGAAACTGCCATAGCTAGAGTTTTTACTAAGAGAATGAAACCCATCAATTGGCTGAAAATGGTCACCACATGAAGTTATTTTGGTGGGTTATTTGCACTTTTTAAAAAGTTTGTGCATGTAGTTACAATTTTTTTTATTTTATTTAAATAGGAGGGTATAATGTTCATTTTATGTTAAAAATTGATGAAAAGAACGTTCAGCGCAAAGAAATGTAGAAGGTAAGGTTGAAAATGTTAAAAAATGAAAGATATGAACGTTTTCTACAACATACTTGAATGGAAGGGACGTTTTGTGCCAACAACCCCTACTATTATTATTATTATTATTATTACTATTATTATTATTATTACTATTATTATTATTATTATGTCTTCCTCTTGTCATCTTATGTTTTTCTCATTATTTTCATTTTCCCTTTTTCTGCATTTTTTTCGCTCCTTTATTTTAAGGGGTAATTATATTGTCACCACACTTTATTATAGTTACACTAATTTTTAATTGCATTAAAAGTATTTATTGTTTACTTATTGTTGTAATTAAATCCTCAATTTTTTTATTGTCTTTTTTATTCTCTATTTTTCATTAAATAAAAAATTTTCGTCCAAAAGTCCATTAGAAGGTTGTAAAAATACTTATTCGCATATTATTAAATTAATAATAAAAAAAGAAAAAAACGCAATATAATATTTGTCCCTCATTTTAAAGTACAATAACTGAATATTTTGACAAAACTATAATTAGATACCAAATGCGATATTTAGTGGAAGACTGAAGATAAGAATTCAACAGTTTTTGTTTTTGGTAAGTTGACTTAGAATTTTGGTTTGAATATGTTATTTAGTTGTCTGTGATTTTGTGTTGCTTTCTTTGGAAGTTATTAAATTTGAAGTTTACAGTTATTGTCTTTGTTCTAAAATTCACTTTTGAAATTCCTTTAAGTCTTCAGTATTTGTGTTGTTTCCATTTGAAGTTAATGATGAAATTTTAGGATTTTTATGTCCTACTTCGATTTTTGCATTGTGTATTTATGAATCTATTAAAGTTATACAATTTGTAGGGAAGCGAAGAAAATGTTTGATTGAGGAGTTTCTCTGTAATTCGTGACAGAACAACAGTAGCATATAATGGTTTACGATGATTTTGAGAGGAAAAATCTACTTTCATGTGGTTTTAATTTTTTTGTTATATAATTTTGGATTGGATATTGATTTCTTATATAGGAACTGTGAAATTAAATGAGATTTTAGTTATATTTTTGATGGATTAGTTGAGGTTTGGAAGTTCCCAACTGCGAAATTAATTGAGTTGGTTTCATATAAAAATATTAATGTTGATACTTTTTTTCTCTTTTTAGGTGTGTTATGGATACATATTAAAATTAATTGTGACAACAAATGTTTTGGTGCAACAATATATTTATTGGAAGAAGATATATGTATTGGCATAATGAAAGCGTAATAATTTCTTCTTGGAAGAAGATGAACATTGTCTTTCAGTTAATAAATGGTGCAATATTGTTTAATTGTAAAGAATAAAAGTTATTGAAATGTGGATGAAATATATAAGTAAATAAGAAAAGTAAATGGAGTTAGATTGAGAAATAGTAAGTAGATTAATATGAAAATTTAGGAAAACATTTTCCTTACATACTAATACAACTAAAAGTTAAAAATTCTCATAGACGTTTCAAACTTCCATTAGTATGGGTTTTTTTTTTTTTTTCTCATAGACGTTTCAAACTTCCATTAGTATGATTTTTTTTTTTTTTTTGTAGACCATAAACATTGGAGTTCGTTGTTCAGTAGTTCAAAGATATATGTATCACCCATTTGTAGTTCATTTTCTCCATGAAAAATTGCTCAACCTCTAGTAAGACATCATATTACACTAGTTGGTCTTAAAATTGTTGTGATATCCCAATTGTGATATAAAGAGTCGTAGATCTGAATACTGTGCACAATTTTTGACAAATGGTGTCTGACAAACCTATCTGATATATACTGCAAAATCATAGATGAATGAATTATTGATCTTGAAATCAAAATTATGTGAAAGAGGTGAATATAGAATGACATATTAAAGATAAAACCTACAAATTTTCGATGGCTGTTGTGATGAAGTATTAGTATTACTTCAAATACAGGATTATCTGTATGTAAAGTGTCGCCTTCTTCGACTTCTTCAGGAACGTCAGAGTCATACGTCACCTCTAATCCAAAATGGTCAAATATGGTCATGTTTATTGTGGAATTTCCATTATATTTAAAGACCAGAACATAACCATCTTGTAAATTATGATGGTCAAAAAATTGCTCCCATCCATCTACCAAATATATTTTTCCATCAGCTCTTTCTAATCTGATGGTAGCAATTATACTATCATATACAAGGACTCATACTGTACAAAAGATCTAAGAAGCATCTATATATACATAATAAAAATTTAAGTATGATATTAATAAAATATCTATTAAAATGTGAAAGAAAAAACTATTATATGACTAACCAGAAGGGTATTATGGTTTAGTGAATGAGTGATGATTTTGAAGAAACGACGTGATACGTCCATTTTGTTTTGATACACTATAGTGAGAAAATTGTTAGAAAAATAATATTATTTGCAATGTGAAAACTTGGAGAAGATAAATTTTGAAGTATAAGTGAGTTAGAAAATTCGTTAATGGAAGTTGCATATAAATTAAATATCATGTAGTTCGGTAAAAAATTAAAGATTTGTGTATAATTAAATATTTTTTAGAATAAAAATACTCAATCCACGAACAAGATGTAACTTAAAATTACAAAATTTAGTTTTGAGAAAATAGCTATATAGATAAACACCTGATTTTGTTTGAGTGAAGCACCGACAAGTCACAAGTAAGATATGCAAATTTTTAGAGTGGAAAATGATTTCAGATAAATATTGAAAAATAGGAAGCTATTTAAGTTAAAGAAAGTGTACTTATTTATTTAGATTTGACAATAGGTTCACGGATTGTAGAAATGGACAAATTATTACTGAAAAGAACTCTCTTCCCAAAAACAAAAATGAGAAAAGAATGAAATATTGAAGCACACGAGTATCTACTTGCTATAACATGTTTCGTAAATTATTTTGTTGCGCTAAAAAATGTTATTGTGACAATTCTATTTTTATCTATAAACCCAATCAATGTTGGACATAATGACTATATCTAAGAAAGGTATACAACTTATTTTTTTAAGAGCAAAAGAGTTCGAAACAATGGATTTGTATTATTGTATACTTATTGATAAGCAGTTGTAGTCAACTATAATATGCAATTTTTGTAGTTAATTGAATGAAACTAAGCACCCCTTGCACTTTGCGAAATCCAAGTGACCAAGCTTTCGTTATACGGAGAACAAGTCTTCGTGACATGGAGACCAAGAGAGAAATCTCTCCATCCACGCACAGTGGATCCGTGGATGATCTCTTCGTTTACGGAGAGAATTTTTTTGTTTTTTTCTCATTTATATATTTATTTATTTTGTTCATATTATAACTAATTTTTTCATTTAAAAATCTTTTTGATTCTTTTATCTTTATAATAAATTTTTTTTTCAATTTTAATTAAATAATATTTATATATTCTTTATTTAATTTTTGTAACTTTCTTTTGTTTAATTTTTTTATTATATTTTTATGAAAATTATTTTAAAATTTCTTTTTTCCTTCATATTGTAAATAATTTTTGGTTCGATTTAAAATTCTTTTTAATTCTTTTTATTTTATTATAAAACGTAATTTTTATTCAATTTTAATTAAATAATATTTATTTTTAATTTTAATTATTTCAATTTAAATAAAAAACTTTATAATAAAATTTTCTTTTTTTTTAATTTCATATTTTATCCCTTTTTACCTGCATTTACAATACAAGACGATATCGTTTTATTACGTTGAATGACAAAACGACGCCGTTTTATTCCATTAATATAATAAATAATTGAATATATCTTATATATATAATTATAGAAAAATATTAATTATTTAATTAATAATAATTAAATATTGATCAATGTATGTTATATTTACTCATTACCTTAATGTTTGAGATGAATTTTTTTTCAAAAATGGAAAAAATCAAGATGATCACTAAAATCGAGAGTCCTAATCTTAAGGATTATCCTTCTCAACTCCAGCATCTAGATGGTATTCATTCCTGCAAAAATTCAAATGTTAAAATATTGAACAAGAGATAATGGAATAAAACATAATTTCAAAAAATTAAGCGAACCAAATTGTAACTATCATTTTATATCAATACTAATAAAAAAAATGATTTAACAGATTAAAAAAAAATTGTAGGCAAAATAAGAAAAGTTATTATAAAGTTTTTTAATTATTGAAAAAAGAACACATTATCATAAATCAAAAAGGATTAAAAAGAATTTTAAATCGAACAAAAAATTAATTATAATATGAAGAAAAAAGAAATTTTAAAATAATTTTCAAAAAAATTTAATAAAAATAGAACGAATTAAATAAAAGAAAGTTACGAAAATTAAATAAAGAATATATAAATAATATTTAATTAAAATTGAAAAAAATAAGTTTTATCATAAAGAGAAAGAATTAAAAAGAATTTTAAATCAAAAAAAAAATATTTATAATATGAACAAAATAAATAAATTTTCAGCTATAGAAAATTTCCATTTTCCTTTTTTTATCAATTTTTACCTGTATTTACAATACAAACGATATAATTTCCCTATGTTGAATGGCAAAATGACGTCGTTTATTCCATTAATATGATAAATGATTGAATATATCTTATATATAATTATAGAAAAATATTAATTATTTAATTAATAATAATTAAATCTTGATCAATGTATTTTTTATTCACTTAAGATAATGACTAAAATCAAGAATCTTAACTTTAAGGATTATCCTTCTCAACTCCGCATCTAAATGGTATTCCATCCTATAAAAATTCAAATGTTAGAACATTGAATAAGAAATAATGGAATAAAGCATAATCTCAAAAATTAAGCGAAGCAAATTGTAATTATCATTTTATACTAGTACGAATAAAAAAACTAAATGATTTAACAAAGAAAAGAACAAAAAAAATTGTAGGAAAAAAAGTTATTATAAAGTTTTTTAGTTACATTGAAATAATTAAAAATAAAAATAAAAATTATTTAATTAAAATTGAAAAAGTTACGTTTAATCATAAAATGAAAATAATTAAAAAGAATTTTAAATCGAACAAAAAATTATTTATAATATGAAGAAAATAGAAATTTTCAAAAATTTTCAAAAAAAATATAATAAAAACAAAACAAATTAAACAAAAGAAAGTTAAAAAAATTAAATAAAGAATATATAAATATTATTTAATTAAAATTGAAAAAAATTAAGCCCCCGTTTGACCCCCATTACCTGAAAATGAAAATGGGGGGAATAGTATTTTTTAGAAAAATGAGTATTTGAAAAAAAAGGAAAAATTTTCGATTTACGTGTAATATTATTTTATGAAAGATTGTGTAATTGAAAATGAGAGAGAAAAATGAAATATAATATAATTTAATCTAATGGGGATCAAACGGGGGCTAAGTTTTATCATAAAGAGAAAACAATTAAAAAGAATTTTAAATCTAAAAAAATAATTATTTATAATATGAACAAAATAAATTTAAAAAAGTAAATGAAGAAAAAATATTCTCTCTGTGGCTGGAGAAAACTACTATGTGTGGATGGAAATCTCTCGGTGGATGGAGAAAATTCTTCTCTCCACAGAGAGAATTTTTTTTGTTTTTTTCGTTATTTATTTTTTGTTCTTTTTGCTTTTTTTGTTCACATTATAAATAATTTTCTTTTCGGTTTAAAAATCTTTTTAATTATTTTCTCTTTATAATAAAATTTAATTTTTTCAAATTTAATTAAATAAATATTTATATATTCTTTATTTAATTTTCATAACTTTTTTTATTTAATTTCTTTTGTTTTTATTATTTTTTTTGAAAATTGTTTTAAAATTTCTTTTTCTTCATATTATAAATAACTTTTTTTCAATTTAAAATTGTTTTCTTTCTATGATAAAACATAAATTTTTAATTTTAATTAAATAATTTTATGTCTAATTTTAATAATTTCAATTTAATTTATAAAATTTATAATAATTTTTTTTCTTTTTTTTTTCGCCTGCAATTTTTTTTTGTTCTTTGATTTGTTAAATCATTTAGTTTTTTTTTTTATTTGTGTTGGTATAAAATGATAGATATGATTTGGTTCGCTTAATTTTTTAAGAATTGCTACAGTTTGATAATATGAAAGAATTCACTGTTGTAACTTCAATGCCTTCTCATTCCATTTTTTATATAGTAGTGGTTTTTTCTATAGTAGTGAAAAAGTGGTGCAACTAAAAAATTTTGTGGTGTCAATAGAGCTACTCTTTGTTCAATTGTTTTAATGTTGATTACCATTTTATCCTTCAAAAAATTTTGCTTGAGTCATCTACCGCTTTGATAGAAAATTAAATAGACCGATGATGAAACTGTCAAAAAAGGGGTTGGGGATCAAGTTGTTTATAAACACTATATGTTAGAAGAACAATAGCCAAATTTCTTCTAAATTGTAAACCTGGAGAATCCATTATACGTGACGAGATGGAAATGTAAATCTATATTTCCAATAGGTGAGTTGGTGGGTGACTTAGAAGGGGAGTAAGAAGGGACCCTGGTTTTTTTTTTGAAAAAAAAAAAAAAAAATTAATTTCACCAGTGATCCCTAATCTTTTTAATATGTGGCATTCATATCCTTAACCTATCATTTGTTTCACTCAAATTCCTGATAATTTTATCACTGTTTGATGGTGATTAAAATCAAATTTTTAGTAGATTTTGATAAAATTTAATAAAATATGTGGTTGAAAAAATTGTGGGTCACATAAAATATGTGGTTAAAATTAATTGTTGACTTTAATTTAGATTATAATTATAATTTTAATTTCTATCAAACAAGGGCTTAATATTGTGGCACTCATGTCTCCAGCTAACAGAAAATATTTATTTCAATGTTTAATGTTCATGTGATGCTTGATGTCAAGTATGGATTAAAGCATGAGATATGCTTCATGAACATTGATGAATTTTATTTTTAAAAAGATAAAGTAAGATACAAAGTCTTCAAATTTCACGAAAGGCGGCAAAAACCTTCCCACACATGAATCTTTTACATGTAACAGTCCGTTAAACTTCGTATTATTGGATAACATGGACATCAACTCTAAGCAGCTTCGAACTTAAACATGATATAATTACTAAAGTTTATTTTGCACTATTTTATTGTGTACTAAAACGAAATCAAGAGTAGACCTAGCGCAGTTTGGCTTAGATCAGTTTCGATTCCAACCCGAAAATCAAAATCAAATTAGTTGGTTTGGGTGAATTTCAACCCAAATCAATCCACTATAGCTCTTACATTGAACCGAACCGAACCAAACTAAATCGGTTCGGTTTAATTCGTTTTGGTGAGTCAATTTAGACTTTTAGTTCAAATTGATTTATTTAAAAAAAAAAGTCCAAATTTTAGGCTCACTTAGATTAAAAGAACTAAAATAATTAAATAAATTTATATTACAAGAACTATTGACTAACAAATAAAATTAGGTGTAGAATGAAATTTTTAGTGCTATTACTTACCTAAAATATCATAGATTGAAGGAAACCAATATATATTTATGAGATAAGGGCTTACATTTTAATTTTTAATTTTATTAAAAAAAGGGTAAACCTGTAAGTTGATTTAGTTAACCAACAATTTGAGACTTCAAACAACATAAATTTGGGGTTTCTAGTTCAGCGGTCATTGAATATCAAATCCTATCTCCACTTCAAATGGTTGCATATTCACCACAAATCCCTAATCATTCAAATCCATTAGCTATTATAAACTACTAATACAAATCTAATCCATTCGATAACCGCGATGGGGTACTCCCGTGAATTCAATAACCACATCCTATGGCTTTAATCGTCCTGTATAGGGTGGTTTTGATCGGTGGGAAAGGGCTTTAGATATCATTCTTATGGTCGAAGTAGAAAGACTTTGATCATATTGATAATAGCGATTACTTCCTAGATTGAGAGGTGAGTGAGGTGGGTACCGTGGAAGTAGAGATGATCAGAGTAATTACCGGCAAAGAGTACAAAGCATGAGATGTTGGCTCTTGTCTAATCTGTATAGAGGGATACAATACACCACTTTGCCATCGAATGAGAGAAACCAAAACCCAGAACTCCTTTTAAAATATTTGTTTTTCGTGTGTTGATAAATATGGGTCATGAGTCATCCATGTGGGGTGAATCCAAATTATTAAAATGGTCTGGATGGAATGGAATTCAAATGCATAACTTCCTTCAACTCCCATCAACTTCAATAATTCCATATAACTCCCATAATTTTGATCAGTAAATTTGGAGAGAGAAAAGATGACAAGATTATAAGTGAACTTCGTGCAGAAAATCATTTAAAAAAAAAGTTTCTAAAATCATATTTATGGCATGAAAAGTCACAAAATTAGGCACTTAGATTGTGGATAATAATTCATTTTCCACAAGAGCGGATCCAGGATTGAATCTAAGATCGGACTACAAAATTTCAAACCGGGCTACTACGCCAAAAAAGTTTTTTACACATAAAAAACTGTTTTTTTTACAAAAAAATAAAAAAATACCTTAAAAAAAAGCTATTAGGCTTGGGGGGGGGGGGGGGGGGGCTACAGCCCCCCCTAAATCCGCCTCTGCTTTTCCATTGTGGTCAGGATTGAAGCCATTAGAATGTTAAAATATGGAGAATTTGGTGCTTGAAAAGAAAGGTGATTCGATCACACAAATGGTTTTGGAATTCTTCTTTCACGTAAGAATCTTGACTAGTATTTTATGTCAAAAATGTTGCGAGTTTTTTCACCCCACAATTTGCTATCTAATCAAAATATTCCAATATAACATATACAAAAAAATAGCACTCATTTTCGGTCGCCTTCCCAGTAAGTTCTGCACTTGTATATATCAAACATAAAAAATATTGCAATCCTAGTCTTTACATCGAGTCCCTATTTGAGGGTCATTATTTGAGATTTTCAATGTTTCGAATAGTGAATTTTTGGACAACGTGTGATTTAAAAATAAGGAGAAATTTTGAGTTTATGTGTAGAATATTTTATTATGTGAATGTGTGGTTAAAAAAAAAAGATTATGTAGAAAAAAGAGTTTTTAAATAAAGGATGTCAACTAGGGGCTGAAAATGGAGACATCAAACTAATAGTAAACCACACCCAAAAGCCAATAAATCTTCTTCATTGATCGGGTATAATTTGTAAAAAATAAAAAGTTTGGGACCATATTTACTATTATTCATTTTCAAGTTTATCCCACTTTAAGTGGATTTAATGGCTCTAGCAACGAATTTAGACAGTAAAAGGGTCTTCTATACGTACAAAGTCCGGGGAATTTTTGTCAACTTTAAAGGATAAAAGGTAGTCCACAGTAAAAGCAAATGTTAGGGAAGTTTTATGTCAATTACCCTATAAATAACTTTTATCTTTTCAACCAAATTGACCCTGATTTTGACGTAAATATATGAAGAACAAATAAGCATGATCAAATATAAAATTTGAAGAATGTTATTTAACACCATCGATGTCAAACATCAGTTTAAATGACAAATAAATAATATTAAATAATAAATTCATATAAATATAATAGCATATTATTCAATTATGATTACCCCTTGTCACATCACTCTATCAATCAGATACACTTGTCACATGTGACATCATCGTCGTTCGAAACAACCAATCCAAGTTCTCGAACTCCAGCCCCTTGCAGGTCATCATTACCTGGGTCATACATTGACACATGGCCACCGGCCTCATCGACCAATTATAGGAGAATTTGGCGACCCGAGTTCTGAGCTCGGTACTGTTGCTGATTTTACTGATTTGATATAATTTCGGCTGGAACTATGTATAAATAATTGAATATGACTCTTGTAAAAGAAAAGTGAATTCATATAACGGCTTATGGCACGATCACACTTAAAAGACATTTTTTGCGGTCTTTTTCAAGTATAAATCACTTTTTCCCTTAAAGTTGGTTCAAAATTATCCTTGCTAATTTTGACGTCAACAGTTTGGCGCTAGAAGAAGGGCCCTAATTGTGAAAAATAGTCTCATTCGCTCCACAAAATTTCAAGAGCCATGAGTCATAGCTCAAGTTTCAGAAATCCATCTCACACCCACCCTCATGAAACGAATACACCACGAAGTCCTCCACAACGGCAGGACCCTCAAATGACCGCAATGAGAGAAGCCCTGGAAAAATTGACAAATGCAGTGGTACAATTGGAAAGGAGCCAAGCCCATTCGTCCCCACCAGATATCGAGGTGAAATCCCCTGTAAGGACAAAGGCAAGGCGTCCTTTATAGAACCACTACTTGAAAAATTGAAAATTCCTCAGATCGCTTAATACGATGGGGATAGTGACCCCCTCAGCCACCTTGACAAATATACCTCGTGGATGGAACTACAGGGGGCAAGCAACGCAATCATGTGCCGGGCATTTTCCCTGACTCTGGGGGACAAAGCCCAAAGATGGTTTAGAACACTACACGAGAGGTCGGTAAAGGATTGGAATGATCTGGCCACGGCATTTTTGGCCCAGTTCATGGGCTCCAAGGCCAGAACCACACCCAAAGAACGTCTAGTGAGCATCAAGCAGGGAAGAAGCGAATCCCTCAAAAGCTATCTGAGCAGGTTCGACAAGCAATCCATGAAAGTGGAAAAAATATCTGACGATGCGGCACTCATGGCCGTATTAGCAGGACTAAGACCCAAAACGAGATTCTGGTGGTCAGTACACGAGGACGGTCCAAGGACTTATCAGGAGTTCTTGCACCGAGCTGAGAAATACATAAGCGTTAAAGAAGCAACCTCTAACCAAGAGGAAGCAAGACGCGGAATTGACCTCAGCGATACGGTGAAAGAAAAAAACCAAGCCACAGTCCCCCAGCCCGAAAGAAAGAAGGATAGGAGAGAAAGAGAACGTCCCAGGGCTCAGCCATACAAGTTCTAGGAATACCACTCACTCAAAGCCTCCTTGGAAGATATATTCACGCAAGCCAATACAAAAGAGGCATTTCGCAGACCTATAATCCTAAAAGATGGACAAGTAGGACAACGCCAAGGACAATACTATCGATACCACAGGATGATGGGCCATGACACCGATAACTGCCGGGACTTAAAAGAGGAAGTTGCATCCTTAATTCGAAGAGGTCGGTTCTAGAAGTTTATTGTCAAGCCAAAAGAAGCAGATCAACCTACGACGCAGCAGCCACTGCTACAGGGGGCTCCCATATGAGCCCAGCAAACAATTCCTAATCGTAACCTACCCCTACATGCCGAAATCAAAATGATGGTGGGCGGAAGCCCGAAGTGCAAAAATCGTGTTGAACTACTGGAATCAAACCCATAAGACCGGCATAGACCCTGAATCGTTCTGGTTCACGGAAGAAGATTCTGAAGGAATCCTTCAAGACCAGAGTGACACCCTGGTGGTCACAATGATGGTTGCCAAAGTAAAAGTCCACCGCACTCTAGTGGACAATGGAAGTTCTGTCAACATACTACACTCACGAACCTTGAGGCAGTTGGAAATATCAGTCCGCTACCTCCAACCGTACCCAAGGAAGCTAGAGGGATTTTCTGGGGATCCTATTGAAGCCCTAGGTCAGATCGTCCTTATTGTGGAGCTGGACGAAGCTCCTCACCAAAGAAGAATCCTAGAAGATTTTGTGGTAGTCGATTTGCCATCCAATTATAATGCAATTTGGGACGACCCATTTTGCACGAACTAAAAGCTGTCACGTCAATTTATCATTATTGCGTGAAATTCCCCACTCCTTACGGGACTGGAATTATCCAAGGAGATCAAGCTACTGCAAGGACCTGAAACGTCGACCTGCCAAGGCCACAAGTCAACATGCTAAGAAGTAGGACGAAACGCAAGTTGAGGAAGCCAGACTGAAGAGACCAATCATTGTGGATCTCTCGGAGATCGGCATAATGGAAAAGAATCTCAAAAAAGCCATAAATGAGCAACTGTTCTTTGACGAGAAGGAGGCAGACCCACATCCTTACCACGGAGTTTTGGTAATCTCGTTGCCTGTGGCCGGGGTAACCATCCCCAAAGTCTTGGTAGATACAGGAAGTGCTCTGAACATCCTATTCAGCAACACCCTTAAATGGATGGGTATCCCTGCTAATTTCCTTCGACCATACCCAAATATGGTCCTAGGATTAAGCGAAACCTTGACTTCTACCAAAAGATTAATCAAACTCAAAGTTGAGTCAGGATCAGCACCCCAATAGGTGAAGACAAACTCCGAGTTCGTGGTGTTCGACACCCCCTCCCCTTATGACGCTGTGATGGGATAGCCCCTACTCTTCAGCCCGAGAGCAGGAGTTTCCCTATATCATTATTCTATCAAGTTCCCCATGGTGTGGGAAAGTCAAAGGAAACATGGAGCTCGCTGAAAGATGTCAATGGAAAGCCTGTGCCAGCCATCAACGCAGCTCCCCGGGAGTACATATGGCAAATATATGGGAATCTGAACTCATTCCCTTAGACCGACGGACCAGGATCGAAGGTGGAGAATCCGGTGAAGAATTAGAAGGAGTTCGAGTCTGTGCCAAGGACCAAACAAAGGAGCTCAAAGTTGGGTGCGAGCTGCAGCCCTCTACCCGAAGCAAGATTGTGGCTTTCCTTAAGCAGAACCTTGATGTCTTCGCCTGGGATCACAGTGACATAAGAGGAATAAATCCCAGTATTGCATGCCACAAATTATAGGTGGATCTTTCAGTCCCACCAAAGCAGTAAAAACGACGACCTCTAAACCCTGAAAGATATGAAGTACTCAACAAGGAGGTGCAAAAGTTGTTGAACAATGATTTCCTCCGTGAAGCGAAATACCCGAAGTGGGTCGCGAATCCGATCCTTGTGAAAAAACACAATGGAGATCGAAAAGTATGCATAGATTTCACCGATCTCAACAAAGCATGCCCCAAAGATAGCTTTTCATTGTCGAGAATAGATCAAATGGGGGACGCCACTGCCAGACACGAACTACTCAGCTTCATGGACGAGTATTCCGGATAAAGCCAGATACCGACGTACGGCCCGGATTAGGAACATACCTCGTTTGTAACTAACCGAGGTCTTTACTGCTATAGAGTAATGCCATTTGGTCTAAAAAATGCTGGCGCCACCTACCAACAACTTGTGAATTTCATGTTTTCCCAGTAGATCGGAAAGACAGTGGAAGTGTATGTTGATGATATGCTGGTCAAAAATATCGAAGCCAAGGACCACTGTCAGCACCTGACCAAAATGTTTGATATACTGAGGAAGTATGGAATGAAGTTGAATCCGAGTAAATGTGCTTTCAGGGTCAGTTCTTGAAGATTCTTAGGTTACATTGTAAACAATCGAAGAATCGAGGTAAATCGTGAAAAAATACATGCTGTCATCCAAATGAAGCCTCCAACCAAACCCAGAGAGGTACAAAGTTTAACCAAAAGGGTTATCGCCCTCAGTCAGTTCGTCTCCAAGTCTACGAACCGCTGCAAACCCTTCTTCGACACGTTACGATGAGGAAAGAAGTTTGAATGGACCAAAGAATGCCAAGACGCCTTTAATGAGCTAAAGAGACAACTAGTCCGGCCTCTGTTACTTTCAAAACCTAAGGCAGATGAGGCCCCGAAGCTATATTTATCTATTTCAGAGCATGTCATTAGTGCCGTTCTAACCCGAGAAGAAAATGGCGTTCAACACCCAGTTTATTATGTAAGCAAAGTACTTCACGAAACCGAGCTCAGATATTCACCTCTAGAGAAACTGGGATTCACCCTGCTGATGGTAGCGCGAAAACTGAGGCCATATTTCTTGGAACACCCCATCGAGATCCTTACCAACTCTCCATTGAGGCAAACACTGCAAAGGCCCGACACCTCTGGTCGAATGGTAAAATGGGCTATAGAACTCGGACAATTCGACATCAAATACACGTCTCGTTCCTCCATAAAGAGCCAAGCCCTCGCCGACTTTGTCTCTGAGTTCTGCAACATCTCAATTGAGGAACAACAGAAAGAAACCCCTTGGAAACTTTATGTCGATGGTTCATCCATCGGAGAATGATCTAGAGCTGGCATCATATTAATCAGCCCTGATCACCGCATATTCTGCGAAGCCTTGCCATTTGACTTTAAAGCCTCAAATAATGAGGCTAAGTACGAAGCTCTCATTGCTGGAGCAAGGATGGCCTCAGGGTTAGGGATCTCCGACCTGATCCTACATAGCGACTATGTACTATACAAACGGGGATATTCTACACCTTTGTTAAGGTGTTTAAACGAAGAAGAAGCTCAGCATGCCCTGCAAGACATTCACGAAGGAATATGTGGAAACCATTCATGTGGGCTCTCACTATCCCACAAGATCATACGATAAGGATACTTCCGGCCTGTAATAAGACGTGATTCCCTTGAATTTGTCAAAAGATGCGACAAATGCCAGCGCCTCGCCCCCATCATAAACGCTCCACCGCGTGAGTTGAACCTAGTAACAGCACTTGGCCCTTTGCGAAATGTGGGGTTGATCTAATTGGACCTATGCCCGTTGGAAAAGGAGGTGTAAAATTCGCCATCGTCGTAGTTGATTACTTCACCAAATGGGCCGAGGCAGAGCCACTTTCCAAGATCACCGAACAGAAAACAACCAACTTTTTGTGGAAATCAATCATTTGCAGGTTTGGCATACCTCACTCCATTGTTGTGGACAATGAAAAATAGTTCGACAATGCACGAATTTCAAATTTCTGTGAAGAGTTCGGCATCAAGAAATATTTCTCAACGTCGAACCATCCGCAGGCAAACGGCCAAGTCGAAACCATTAACAAGATTATTAAGCACACATTGAGAGCAAAACTCGACTTGTTTAAAGGAGGATGGGCCGAAGAACTCCCCAGTGTGCGATGGTCTTGTCGCACTACTGCAAGGACAAGTACGGGAAAAACCTCGTTCTCACTGGCTTTCGGCGTAGAGGTCGTGATCCCACTAGAAATCAGCATTCCATCGCTGCGCAAAACTGATTACAACGAAGAAAGGAACCACATAGCTCTTCACACGGAACTCGACCTAACTGAGGAGAAAAGGAACAATGTCGAATTCAAGAATGCCGTTTACAAATAGCGGAACGCCAAGTACTACAATCAAAAAGTGCGAAAAAGAGAATTTGAGGTAGGATCCCTCGTCTTATGGAAGGTATGCCTCCCTACAAGAGGGATCGACAGTGGATGCCTGGGTCCGAATTGGAAAGGTCCCTATCTGATAACGAAGGTCCTGCTAAAAGAGGCATATGAACTGGAAGACTTGGGGGGTAGACCCTTACCTTATCCTTGGAATGTCGAACACTTTAGGCAATACTATCAGTGAACGGGAAAAGCCCATATAAAACCCCCTTATAATGTCAATCACATCAATAAAAAAGGGCTTCCTATTTTTGAACATTTTATTCAGCAATCTATTAGAATCTTATAAAGTCCTGCTCCATACGCAGGCCGATCTAAGGTCGTATGTGCTGCGACACTTAGTGGAAAATTTCTCCTAAGGAATCTTATAAAGCCCTGCTCCATATGCAGATCGATCTAAGGTCGTATGTGCTGCGACACTTAGTTGAAAACTCCTCCTAAGGAACCTTATGAAGTCCTGCTTCATACGTAGGCCGATCTAAGGTCTTATGTGCTGTGACACTTAGTGGAAAATTCCTCCTAAGGAACCTTATAAACCCTGCTTCATACGCAGGCCGATCTAAGGTCGTATGTGCTGCGATAGTTGATGAAAAATTCTCCCTAAGGAATCTTATAAAGCTCTGCTCCATACGCAGGCCGATCTAAGGTCGTATGTGCTGC